>NW_026575783.1:0-32048 GCF_028641065.1 Leucoraja erinaceus | reverse complement strand
AGTCCGTTTTGCAGGGGTGGAAGGGGTCTCCCCCATGATTTTGTTTGCTCTGGAGTGCACAATCCTGGTTTATAGTTCCTGCGGGGGGTGAGTGAAGTTCCATAGTGCGTTCGGCCGAACGCACTACTCTCTGCAGAGCCTTCTTGTCCTTGGCAGAGCAATTCCCAAACCAGATGGTAATGTTCCTGGACAAGATGCTTTCCACCGCCCGCTGCGGATAGAACGCAACTGTAGTGTCCTTCGGAGACACTCTGAATTTCCTCAATTGCCTGAGGTGTGTACAAGGCGCTGCCTGCCTTACTCACGAGCTGCTGGAACTGCTTACCCCCTGTGGAGTCCGTGTAGCTCCAAGACTCCAACAACCATGTATCAGTTTCCTGCAGGTTCCAATCATGCGCACTTGGTCTTGGTATGAATGTATAATGTCCTCTATTAAATGTGGGATAGTGTGTGGTTGCAACGTGACAAAATGGGAAAGTTCAAGGGTTATGAATACTGTTTTCTCCGCCACTGTAAATCTAACTCTCTTTTTGGAAAACAACCAGTGAATTGCCTCCACTGACATTCTGTGGCAGAGAATTCCATAGATTCACAACTCTGTGTGAAAAAAGTGTTCCTCCGCATCTAAGTCCTTAAATGGCAGACCCTTTATCTCTTAAACTGTGTGTGACGCCTGGTTCTGGACTCCGTCTACATCTGGAATATTTTTCCTGCATCTAGCTTATCCAATCCCTTCAGAATTTTATATGTTTGTATAAGATGCCCTCTCATCCTTCTAAATTCCAGTGAATGCAAGCCCAGTTGACCCATTCTTTCATCATATGTCAGTCCCACCATCCCGGGAATTAACCTAGTAAAAATGTGTAGGTTAGAACTGCAGATGCTGGTTTAAATTGAAGGTAGGCACAAAATGATGGAGTAATTCATCGGGACAGGCAGCATCTCTGGAGAGAGAAGGAATTGGTGATGTTTCGGGGCGAGGCCCTTCTTCAGAGCTGGTGATCCTACTCTGCACTCCATCAATAGCAAGAAAACTAAACTAACTCTCCAGAGATGCTGCCTGTCCTGCTGAGTTACACCGGCACTTTGCGTCTATCTTCAGTGTAAACCAGCATCTGCAGTTACCTTAATACACAAAGTATTTCAGTGATCAGACTCTGTACAAATTCACAATTCAATAACCATATAACATAAACATATAACCATATAACAATTACAGCATGGAAACAGGCCATCTCGACCCTTCTAGTACGTGCCGAACACATATTCTCCCCTAGTCCCATATACCTGCGCTCAGACCATAACCTTCCATTCCCTTCCCGTCCATATAACTATCCAATTTATTTTTAAATGATAAAAACGAACCTGCCTCCACCACCTTCACTGGAAGCTCATTCCACACCGCCACCACTCTCTGAGTAAAGAAGTTCCCCCTCATGTTACCCCTAAACTTCAGTCCCTTAATTCTCATGTCATGTCCCCTTGTTTGAATCTTCCCTAATCTCAGTGGGAAAAGCTTTTCCACGTCAACTCTGTCTATCCCTCTCATCATTTTAAAAACCTCTATCAAGTCCCCCGTTGTAATTACCACCCTAATAAACTGGTCATTGTTTGTGGGAATGAGCGATTGACAGAATTACATACCTTGGTTCTGTCCGCTGCTCGTCTCTGGAATATCGACTGACAAACTCTTGTCCTCAGCTGCCGTCACTGTGTTGAGAACACGAATGTGTAGAGGGCAGAATTTACATCAGGAAACGGAAATAAAATAAGGGAGTATTCTTTTATCAGCATATAGTTAACCCCTTTCATCCCTGGTGGGGCATGACTTTGATTTAGTGGAGGGAGTGCTGTACTGTGGGATGAGTCCCTCACTATCTCTGCAAACCTACTATGGCTCTGAAACTATTCTGGTCTCTGTAACCCCCTCCCAACCGGCCCCTACTCCCCTCTCTGTCAAATTGGAGATATCATCAACTGGTGTGATATCAATAACCTTCAACTCAATGTCAACAAAACAAAAGAAATAACTGTGGACTTCAGGAAGAAACAGACAGCACACACCCCACTCACCATCAATGGCAGTGCAGTGGAGTCTGTGAAAAGCACCAAGTTCCTGGGAGTGCACATCACAGATTATCAGACATGGTCCACCAACACCATCTCCCTAGTCAAGAAGGCAGAGCAACGCCTCCACTTCCTTCGACGGATGAGGAGAGCTGACCTCCCCCCTTCTGCCCTCACGACTTTTTACAGGGGTGCCATTGAGAGCATTCTTACCAGCAGTCTGGTATGGCAGTTGCTCTGCTGTTGACCAGAAGGCCCTACAGAGAGTGGTGAGGACAGCGGAGAAGATCATCAGATCACCCCAACCAGCAATCCAGGACCTATACCCATCTCACTGTCGCAAGAGAGCAAGCAATATCATCCAAGACACCACTCACCCAGCACACAAACTGTTCACCCTCCTACCTTCTGGTAAGCGCTACCACAGCATGCGGAGCAAAACCACCAGATTCAAAAACAGCTTTTTCCCTCAGGCCATCAGACTACTCAACACACTTAAGAAAATTCCATGAACAGTACCCAAACAAAGACAACAAACTGTGAAAATAACTTTGGCTCAATGTCTCCAGTACGGAATTTGCACTTTTTATATATTGCACCTTTCATTGTTGCACCGTTTTTAAAATACTTCAAAGTTTTTGCTACATTTTGGCATACTGTGAATATTTTAATATTTGAAATAATGTATGTCTATTGTCTATTTTTATTGGTATGTTGTCTGTCTGTGTTTTTAATATTACTTGCACATTTGGAGTATGGGGAAACGTAATTTCGATCCTCTGTGTAACTACTGTTGCATAATTGAATTGACAATAAAGTTACTTTGAACTTTTGAACTTATGGGGTAATAGACAAGGGTGTTCAGTATCACCACTATTATTCGCTCTGGTAATTGAACCTTTAGCTGATAAAATTAGAACACATCCTGACATCAATGGGTATAATACAAAATATTCAAATAACAAAATATCCTTATACGCAGATGATGAATTACTATATATCACAAAACCCCAAATGAGTATACCAAACATATTAAACTTTATCGAGGATTTCGAATCTTTCTCAGGATACAGAATAAACTGGAACAAAAGTGAAATTATGTCAATAAAACCGAAAGATTCAACACATCTTTTGAAATTCCCCTTTAAAATAGCTACAGAAAAATGTAAATACTTAGGAATTGAAATCACTAGAAATTATCACGGTATGTTTAATGCTAATTATAGCCCCTTATTTAAGAAATTAAACAATCTAATTACATTCTGGAAAACGCTGCCGATGTCTTAATAGGTCGAATAAATGCTATAAAAATGATCTTTTTACCACAAATTCTTTATTTATTTCAATCAATTCCAATATATCTTCCAAATTGTTTTTTCAAAAAACTAGACTCAGACATCACAAACTTTATATGGGATTATAAATCCCACATAATACAAAGAGCACAACTCAGTAAACCAAAAGAGATGGGTGGTCTAGCGCTCCCTAACTTTATGTACTATAATTGGGCGGTAAATATTAAAAATATGATTTACCTGCTGGACAACTCTGCCCAGCAGGTGGACTGGATTATAATGGAGAGAGAGGACTGCGCTCCTGGTAATACAGGAGCGACTCTCCTCTCCCCAACGAATTTGAATAACAAACATTATAATACAAATCCAATGATACATAGTACAATTAGAAATTGGAAACAAATAAAACAGAACTTAAAATTAAGAAATCTATCTCTGCTAATGCCAATAGCCAATAACCCTTCGTTTAAACCCTCAATTATAGATACATCATTTACACAATGGGAAAGAACGGGAATCAAAACGCTCGGAGACCTGTATGAATTAGGGAAATTATTACCATTTCAACAATTACAACTGAAATATAACTTGAAAAATAATCAATATTTTAAATATCTTCAAATCCGTGATTATCTGAAAAAATATACAAAAGACTATTATAATATGCCCCCAGACTTATTAGATGAAGCCATGAAAATAAAGGCTGTATCAGCAAATCTAATATCATATTTATATAATATTATATTGAATATAGAAATACCTACAACAGATAATATTAGAAGAGACAGGGAACAAGAATTAGCTATAAAAATTTCAAAAAAGAGAGCTGGGATAAACACTTATTATATGTGCATAAATGCTCGATCAACGTACGACATACTCTAATCCAATATAAAACATTACATAGACTATATTATTCAAAAACTAAAATAAATAAACTTTTCCCCAATGTCTCACCCATTTGTGATAAATGTCAGTTACAAGAAGCTAACATAGCGCACTCTTTTGTTTTTTTGTACAAAAATCCAAAAATTCTGGAACGAAATATTTGAAATCTTCACAAAATTATTTAAAACAAAACTACTACCCAAAGTAGAATGGATCATTTTTGGAATATCGGAAGGTAACCCAGAATTAAATATGTTTCAAAAGAATGTACTTAATTATGGGCTAATAGTCGGAAAAAAGCTTATACTTAAATTTTGGAAAAATGCTCCAATATCAACAACAAAAATGTGGATTTCAAACATGTTCGAAACATTACACTTGGAAGAGATGAGACACCTCCTAGCAGGCAAAGCAGATCACTTCCAAAAGACGTGGTCTGCATTTATGGAACTATTACAAGCATAAGGTGCAATAGTAAGTTATAACATAAAGGCTACCAAGACCTGGAAACGGGGGTTATAAAATAATGTTTTAATATAAACACGGTTGGTATATCCTTTTTTTGCGGAGGTTTGTGTTACAATAGAGCGATTGATTTTTCTTTCTTCTTTTTTTAATTTTCTTTCTAGGGTCTTATTTCTTTTATTTACTTCCTTCTCTAATTCCTTCCCTAAGGGGTTCTCTTTTCCCAACACTTTCCTGCACCTTCACGATTCTTGCTTACTTTCCTTACTTCTTTTATTTCTATCTTTTTTTAAAGCTCAAAAAATGAAGTGGTACAACATAATGTAATAAGATATATGCGATGTATTAATGTGATTTACTGTACTGCTAATAAAAATAAAATTACAAAAAAAAGAAGTTTTGAACTTATGTAATCTAGTGAGTGTGACAGTCTCCTGTTCCACAGTGCTCATTTGAACAAGACTGCACTGATTCAAGAATTATATTCAAACAACAGGCACGGCGTGTGCCCGTCTAGTAGCGCCACCATCGCCACCGGCGGCGCGACTCTCGTCAGCAGCGGCCTCTGCAGCCCGTCTGCGTTTTTATTATATTTTGTCTATGTTTTTATGTAGTTTTTGTTATTTTCTGTTGGTGTGTGTGTGTGTGTGGGGGGGGGGGGGGGTGAGGGTGGGGTGGGAGGGAGGGAGGGGGTACATTTTAATCTCTCCCTGCACGGGAGACCCGACCTTTTCTTTGTCGGGTCTCCGTTGTCGTTGGGGCTGCAACGAGGAGCGGCCTCCAACAGGAAGACCGGGGACTCTGGTGCCGACGACTCACCTCACCGTCGCGGAGCTGGCCGAGTCCAGAGCGGGTGGAGCGGTGGTGGGGCGCTGCTGCTGCTGCGGCCTGACCTCCGGAGATTCGGAGGCTGCAACTGCGGGTCTGGCGGATGGCGGCGGCACCGGGAGCCCACGGGTCCCTGGAGGGAGATCGCTTTTCAGGGCTCCCGGTGTGCGACCTTGCACCACCCGGCGTGGCTTTAATGGCCGCGGGACAATCGCCATCGCCAGCCGGGGGCTTTGACTTTGACTCTGACTGGGGGGGGGGGGGGGGGGGGGGGGGGAGTGCAGTGGAGAGATAAGTTTTTTTGGCCTTCCATCACAGCAATGTGATGGATGTTTATGCAAATTATGTTGAGTCCTGGGTCTATTTGTTTGTAATGTATGGCTGCAGAAACGTCATTTCGTTTGAACCTCAAGGGGTCCAAATGACAAATAAATTGATCTTGAATCTTGAAAATCTTGAAAATCTCCATTAGGAGGGTAGATGGCCGCCGGTCGCCCAGGCCCCCCATATCCAGGATCCTACCTGCCCGCTCCATCCTACTCAGTCCGTAAATCTGGTGCAGGAGCTCTTTCAGGCCGAGATATTTATTATTGTCTGGGGGGTCTGCGAGGAAGTCCGTGACTTCTTCAACCGCATCCTGGTCGAGGGCTCCCACCAGGTAATAGAAACGGGTGGCATCGACCGTGATGCCCCGCAGGTTAACCATATAACCATATAACAATTACTGCACGGAAACAGGCCATCTCGACCCATCTAGTCCGTGCCGAACACATAATCTCCCCTAGTCCCATATACCTGCGCTCAGACCATAACCCTCCATTCCCCTCCAACTATCGAACTATCCAACTAACTATCCAATTTATTTTTAAATGATAAAAACGAACCTGACTCCACCACCTTCACTGGAAGCTCATTCCACACCGCTACCACCCTCTGAGTAAAGAAGTTCCCCCTCATGTTACCCCTAAACTTCAGTCCCTTAATTCTCATGTCATGTCCCCTTGTTTGAATCTTCCCTACTCTCAATGGGAAAAACTTAGTAAGTATGCAGATGATACTAAAATAGGTGGGGTTGCGGGTAACGAAGTAGAGTTTCAAAGTCTACAGAGAGATTTATGCCAGTTGGAAGAGTGGGCTGAAAGATGGCAGATGGAGTTTAATGCTGATAAGTGTGAGGTGCTACATCTTGGCGGGACAAAACAACATAGGACGTACATGGTAAATGGTAGGGAATTGAAGAATGTAGGTGAACAGAGGGATCTGGGAATAACTGTGCACAGTTCCCTGAAAGTGGAATCTCATGTAGATAGGGTGGTAAAGAAAGCGTTTGGTGTGCTGGCCTTTATAAATCAGAGCATTGAGTATAGAAGTTGGGATGTAATGTTAAAATTGTACAAGGCATTGGTGAGGCCAATTCTGGAGTATGGTGTACAATTTTGGTCGCCTAATTATAGGAAGGATGTCAACAAAATAGAGAGAGTACAGAGGAGATTTACTAGAAATTTACTAGAGTTGCCTGGGTTTCAGCAACTAAGTTACAGAGAAAGGTTGAACAAGTTAGGGCTTTATTCTTTGGAGCGCAGAAGTTTAAGGGGGGACTTGATAGAGGTTTTTAAAATGATGAGAGGGATAGACAGAGTTGACGTGGAAAAGCTTTTCCCATTGAGAGTAGGGAAGATTCAAACAAGGGGACATGACATGAGAATTAAGGGACTGAAGTTTAGGGGTAACATGAGGGGGAACGTCTTTACTCAGAGAGTGGTAGCTGTGTGGAATGTGCTTCCAGTGAAGGTGGTGGAGGCAGGTTAGTTTTTATCATTTAAAAATAAATTGGATAGTTATATGGACGGGAAGGGAATGGAGGGTTATGGTCTGAGCGCAGGTATATGGGACTAGGGGAGATTATGTGTTCGGCACGGACTAGAAGGGTCGAGATGGCCTGTTTCCGTGCTGTAATTGTTATATGGTTATATATGGTAGTCGGGGTCGAACCCAAATCTCTGAAGCTGTGAGGCAGCAACTCTAACGCTGCACTACTGTGCCGCCCCTTTCAGCTTTCCCCCTCTGATCTTAATTTTCCCCCGTAGGTTGTTCCTAGTGTATGAGTAAGAGTCATGGAAACAATGAAGTTACAGAGACTTCATAAGGACGTGGACAGAAGTAGGAACAGGAAACTTAATGCGAAAAATCACGATGTCCTTTATACAGAAGGGAAAATGTTTCGAACAGTTCCCCAAAGCTGAGGGTGCAGCACAGTCCTTTTATTCATCAAGAAAGCAAAGTGCTGGAGGAACTCAGCGGATCTGCGGATGAAGTGGACTAGTGTTTGCACAAACAACATTTCCGATTGAGTCCCTTCTTCAGACTGGGGGAATAGAGGGTAGAAAATTGGAAATGCAAAGTCATAGTCATAGAGTGATACAGGGTGGAAACAGGCCCGTCGGCCCAACTTGCCCACACTGGCAAACATGTCCCAGCTACACTAGTCCCACCTACCCACGTTTGGTCCATATCCCTCCAAACCTGTCCTACCCATATCAGATTCAGATTCAGATTCAGATTCAATTTTAATTGTCATTGTCAGTGTACAGTACAGAGACAACGAAATGCATATAGCATCTCCCTTGAAGAGCGACATAGCAAACGATTTGAATAAAAAAATATACATAGAAACACAGAAAACATAGAAATAAGGTGCAGGAGTAGGCCATTCGGCCCTTCGAGCCTGCACCGCCATTCAATATGATCATGGCTGATCATCCTAAAAGCAGGTAAAAGCTCTGGATGAAGAGTCTAAAGCACTTGGACGCATGAGGGAAGGCCCCGGAAAGAGCAAGACCACGCAACCCAGACGGCAGCACCCCTACGCATCCACCAGTAGGCGTCTACAACATGATACTGGTAAAAGCATGGGGCCCGCATACCATCCCCGGAAGTCTTTTTAGGACACGGCCCAGAGCGGACCCCATGGAAAATGCGCCAACCCCACACAGCAACCCCACGACAGATGAAGAGTCGCAGATTCAAGAAATGAATATTCTACCGGTAACATTGGAGGTAGGTGGGTCTGGTTCCTTCCAGAACATAAAAGGTGCCGGGCCTTTGCTAACAGGGGGGAGGTTACGCATGTGTTTGGAAGCATGGATGGCTATCACTCTCGATAATTATATAATACAAAATATTGAGGGATACAAAATTGAATTCGTTCAAAAAAGTATACCGCCAGTTCAGCATGCACCCCACAGGGAGTTTACCCTCTCACAGAAAGAAAAATACGAGGGACAGGCAGAACTGGTGAGACTACATACAAAGGGAATCATAGAGAAATCAGAACATGACCCTTTGGAATTTGTATCAAATATCTTTAATAAAACTAAAAAAGATGGTGGATGTCGCATCATGGTTGATTTAAAGACATTGAGTACATTTGTCAAGTATGTACATTTCAAAATGGAAACATTTGTTACTGCCAAACAATTGATTCCCAGAGGATACTTCATGGCATGCATCGATTTAAAAGCTGCATTCTATTTAGTATCCATTCATAAGGAGCATCGTAGATACCTAAAGTTTAACTGGATGGGGGCAACTACGGCAGTATAAAACGTTGCCTAATGGTCTAATTTCAGCCCCAAGATTATTTACCAAGATATTAAAACCAGCCCTGGCAATACTAAGAAAATAAAAACATATTGTCATGGAATATCTTGATGATATTTTGATAGTAGGAAAAACCTTGGAATGAGCTAAATCAGCAGTATTAGCTACCAAACATGTATTTGAAACCTTGGGGTTTGTCATACATCTGGATAAATTTAAGTTGTCGCCATCCACAACTCTGGGATTCACAATTAACTCAGTGCACATGTCTGTAACGCTGCCAAAAGAAAAAGCAGCAGAATTGGCACAATCATGCAACAAATTAATGATTACCAATCAACCAACTATTCGACAAGTGGCAAAAGTAATTGGGAAATTAGTAGCAGCATTTCCAGCTACCCAGCTTGGACCTTTGCATTACCAGAACTTACAAAGAGCAAAGGTGCAAGCGCTAAAACTACATGCAGGTCATTTGGACCGAACCATGAAATTACCAGCTAAAGCAATATCAGAATTACAATGGTGGAAAGTGAACATTTGGCATAGTTCCAGCCCCATCGTTATCAATAACCCAACACTCACGATACAAACGGATGTGCTCAAGGCTGGGGAGCTACTAACACTATATCTAATACGGGTGGTAGATGGAACATACAAGAATCATCACTACTACAGACACTGGGTATAAACTACTTTGAAATGTTGGGTGCGTTTTATGGGCTAAAAGCTTACTGTTCAACTATGCACCATTTGCATGTCCGCCTACAAATTGACAATACCACACTGGTGGCCTATATTAATCATAAGGGCGGGATTAAATCAATAACATGTGATAATCTGGTCAACACAATCTGGCAATGGTGTTTCGACATACATATTTGGCTATCAGCAACTTACCTACCAGGTAAGCTAAATACAGTTGCAGACACCAGGTCACGCAAATTCAATAACACCGAATGGATGTTAAACCCCAAAGTCTTTGCTGAAATTACAAAGCAATATGGAACACCAGATATCGACCTCTTTGCAACCCATGCCTGAATCATCAGGTATCAACATATGTTGCTTGGGAACCAGACCTGAGGCAGCAGCGATAGACGCATTCTCGCTGAACTGGGGAAAATGGTTCCCTGTGGTCCTTGACATGGTCACTGAACCACCCATGGCCACTCCCAGGTGACCAGATCTGTTGGTCCGCCCTGTCACAGGCGAGAGTGATCCATGCCATGACAGAAACAATCTGTTGAGTTGTAGAATTTAAAAATACCATTATTGGACCTGGGACTGTCAAACAGGACCGTGGACATGATGACAGCATCTCACCGACAATCCACCAAGAAACAGTACCTCTCCAGCATCAGGAAGTGGGAAGCGTACTGTTCAAGAACAGGGACAACATATAGAACAGCAACCATAACGAACATACTGGAGTTCCTGTCCAGTCTTCACTACGATGAAGGTCTGAGTTACAGTACAATTAATTGTGCTCGGAGTGCACTGTCAGTCTATCTGTGGCAGGCACCAGGACAACAGTCCATAGGGTCACATCCGCTGGTGGCCAAATTAATGAATTGTTGTCCTGTCATATCTAAGGCGATGGTCACCAGCCAGATCCCTCACTCTGGAACTGCTCACCCTGTAAACGGTAATGCTGATGGCTTTAGTCTCAGCCCAAATGGTCCAGTCCCTGCACCTACTCAGACTAGACAACATGGTCATATCAGCTGACCAAGTTACTTTTACTATCTGGGAGCTGGTAAAACAGAGCAGACCGGGAACTTCAGGACTGACTATGGAATTCCGGGCGTACCCATCTGAACCCCGTTTATGTGTCATGACTGCAGTTTTTACTGCAGTTGTACAGGGTCTTGGTGAGACCACACCTGGAGTATTGCGTACATTTTTGGTCTCCAAATCTGAGGAAGGACATTATTGCCATAGAGGGAGTGCAGAGAAGGTTCACCAGATTGATTCCTGGGATGTCAGGACTGTCTTATGAAGAAAGACTGGATAGACTTGGTTTATACTCTCTAGAATTTAGGAGATTGAGAGGGGATCTTATAGAAACTTACAAAATTCTTAAGGGGTTGGACAGGCTAGATGCAGAAAGATTGTTCCCGACGTTGGGGAAGTCCAGGACAAGGGGTCACAGCTTAAGGATAAAGGGGGAATCCTTTAAAACCGAGATGAGATGAACTTTTTTCACACAGAGAGTGGTGAATCTCTGGAACTCTCTGCCGCAGAGGGTAGTCGAGGCCAGTTCATTGGCTTTATTTAAGAGGGAGTTAGATGTCGCCCTTGTGGATAAGGGGATCAGATGGTATGGAAAGAAGGCAGGTACGCGATACTGAGTTGGATGATCAGCCATGATCATATTGAATGGCGGTGCAGGCTCGAAGGGCCGAATGGCCTACTACTGCACCTAATTTCTATGTTTCGATGTTTCTACTCATATTCCTTATGATAGGAACCAAATTAAACCATTCGGGCCATCAAGACTACACCGACATTCAATCATGGCTGATCTATCTTTCCCTCCCAACAGCATTCTCCTGCCTTCTCCCCATAACCCCTGACAACCGTACTAATCACGAACATATCTAGTGTATTTTGTACCTTTAAAAATATTAATTGACGGCCTCCACAGCCTTCTGTTGCAAAGAATTCCACAGATTCACCACCCTCTGACAAGAAATTCCTCGTTATCGCCTTCCCAAAAGAATGTCCTTCAATTCTGAGGCTGAAACCTCTGGTCTTAGATTCACCCACCTATTCTTGCTATTGAAGGAGTGCAGCGTAGGTTTACAAGGTTAATTCCCTGGATGGCGGGACTGTCATATGCTGAAAAAATAGAGCAGCTGGGCTGGTACACTCTGGTGTTTTGAAGGAACCCCAAACATATAAGATTGTTAAGGGTTTGGACACACTAGAGGCAGGAAACATGTTCCCGATGTTGGGGAGTCCAGAACCAGGGGCCACACACAGTTTAAGAATAGTAAGATTAAACGAGAACTTACCAGTGAAGTATGGACTGTTCTACGGTTTGAAATCACAGAGCTTTAAAATCTTCACGTAGTCACTCACGTGATTCCGAAGTAAAATCGTAAGATTAAACGAGAACTTACCAGTTTGAAGTTGATCTTTATTTTATGAGGAGTTACGATGAGGGATTACGTGAAGACCCCGCCAGCACGCATGCGCCTTTCTTCAAAGCAGCGGTGTGGAATCAGAGAAACACAGTAATTGAAATAAACATAGTAAAGATAAGGAGAACTAAAATAGTGACCTTTATAATTGAGGGTGGGAGCGGAGGGCACTTAATCCCTCATCGTAACTCCTCATAAAATAAAGATCAAACTTCAAACGTGTAAGTTCTCGTTTAATCTTACTATTTTACTTCGGAATCACATGAGTGACAGCGTGAAGATTTTAAAGCTCTGTGATTTCAAAAGTATGTTATGGTAATCAAACATGAATCAGGTTTTTAAAAAAACAATAACAATATTTTTTTTAAACAAAAAAAAAATAACATTACCCCGGGCTTAAATTATATATTTGCAGAATTTAAAATCCTCTCTGCAAATAATACAGGGTTAACAATCGGCTTATTATAGAACGTTTAGAAAGTTCTTTCCGTGGACCAGGATATGGTCCAATGGCACGTCCATATTCTTAGCCGCCGATGTAGATGCTGCCCTGGTGGAGTGAGATGTGTAAATATCATTATCCACCCCAGCAGCTCCCAATACCTGTCTGAGCCATCTAGAGATGGTTTGTACCGACACCCAACCATGTGCCTTTTCTCCCTCGGGGTTCTTTGGTTATGTTGAGATATTGCAGCAAATGTGTCATAGAAACATAGAAACATATAAATTAGGTGCAGGAGTAGGCTATTCGGCCCTTCGAGCCTGCACCGCCATTCAATATGATCATGTCTGATCATCCAACTCAGTATCCCGTACCTGCCTTCTCTCCATACCCTCTGATCCCCTTAGCCACAAGGGCCACATCTAACTCCCTCTTAAATACAGCCAATGAACTGGCCTCGACTACCCTCTGCGGCAGAGAGTTCCAGAGATTCACCACTCTCTGTGTGAAAAAAGTTCTTCTCATCTCGGTTTTAAAGGATTCCCCCCTTATCCTTAAGCTGTGACCCCTTGTCCTGGACTTCCCCAACGTCGGGGACAATCTTTCTGCATCTAGCCTGTCCAACCCCTTAAGAATTTTGTAAGTTTCTATAAGATCCCCTCTCAATCTCCTAAATTCTAGAGAGTATAAACCAAGTCTATCCAGTCTTTCTTCATAAGACAGTCCTGACATCCCAGGAATCAGTCTGGTGAACCTTCTCTGCACTCCCTCTATGGCAATAATGTCCTTCCTCAGATTTGGAGACCAAAACTGTACGCAATACTCCAGGTGTGGTCTCACCAAGACCCTGTACAACTGCAGTAAAAACTGCAGTCATGACACATAAACGGGGTTCAGATGGGTACGCCCGGAATTCCATAGTTAGTCCTGAAGTTCCCGGTCTGCTCTGTTTTACCAGCTCCCGGATAGTAAAAGTAACTTGGTCAGCTGATATGACCATGTTGTCTAGTCTGAGTAGGTGCAGGGACTGGACCCTTTGGGCTGAGACTAAAGCCATCAGCATTACCGTTTACAGGGTGAGCAGTTCCAGAGTGAGGGATCTGGCTGGTGACCATCGCCTTAGATATGACAGGACAACAATTCATTAATTTGGCCACCAGCGGATGTGACCCTATGGACTGTTGTCCTGGTGCCTGCCACAGCAGCCCGTCTGCGTTTTTATTATTTTTTGTCTATGTTTTTATGTAGTTTTTGTTATTTTTTTGTTGGGGTGTGTGTGTGGGGGGTGGAGGTGGGGTGGGAGGGAGGTGGTAACTTTTAAATCTCTCCCTGCACTGGAGACCCGACCTTTTCTTTGTCGGGTCTCCGTTGGCGTTGGGGCTACAACGAGGAGTGGCCTCCAACAGGAAGACTGGGGGATCTGGTGCCGACGACTCACCTCGCCGTCGCGGAGCTGGCCGAGTCCGGAGCGGGTGGAGCGGTGTTGGAGCGCTGCTGCTGCTGCGGCCCGACCTCCGGAGATTCGGAGGCTGCAGCTGCGGGTCTTGCGGACGACGCACCGGGAGCCCGCGGGTCCCTGGAGGGAGACCGCTTTTCAGGTCTCCCGCAACGGCGACTTCTCCCGCCCGAGTTGCGGGGTCGAAGAGCTACTGGAGCGGGGCCTTACATCATCACCCCGCGCGGCTTGGAATGGCCGCGGGACTCTGCGAGCGCACGCCGGGGGCTCCAACATCAAGAACCCGGTGTGCGACCTTGCACCACCCGGCGTGGCTTTAATGGCCGCGGGACAATCGCCATCGCCAGCCGGCGGGTTTGACTTTGACTCTGACATCGGGGGGGGGGGGGGAGTGCAGGGGAGAGATACGTTTTTTTGGCCTTCCATCACAGCAATGTGATGGATGTTTATGTAAATTATGTTGTGTCTTGGGTCTATTTGTTTGTAATGTATGGCTGCAGAAACGGCATTTGGTTTGGACCTCAAGGGGTCCAAATGACAAATAAATTGAATCTTGAATCTTGAATCTTGAATCTTGACGAGTAGCAAAAAGGATTCTCGCACCACACTACCTGGAATTACATAACAGAAACAGGCCATTCAGCCCATCTTGTCCTACTGACCCTACTTTCCTCATCTATCAGAATGTCCTACCTCCCTCTAAATCTACTTCTACTGTGGCCTCAACCCATCCCGAGGGCAGTGAGATCCGCCACTCCCCTCTCTCTGAGCAAAGCCATGTCCCTCTGAGGTCCCAATTGCTGTTTACTGATGATGGCCTCCACTTCTGCACATCCCCACATCCATTTTGTTCTCCAAATCTGAGGAAGGACATTATTGCCATAGAGGGAGTGCAGAGAAGGTTCACCAGACTGATTCCAGGGATGTCAAGACTGTCATGAATAAAGACTGGATAGACTAGCTTAATGATAAGGGGGATATACTTTAAAACCGAAATGGTAAAAACTTTTTTCACACAGAGAGTGGTGAATCTCTGGAACTCTGTGCCACAGAGGGTAGTTGAGGCCACAGTTCATTGGCTATATTTAAGAGGGAGTTAGATGTGGCCCTTGTGGCTAAGGGGATCAGGGAGTATGGAGAGAAGGCAGGTACGGGATACTGAGTTGGATGATCATATAACCATATAACCATATAACAATTTACAGCACGGAAAAAGGCCATCTCGACCCTTCTAGTCCGTGCCGAACACATGATCTCCCCTAGTCCCATATACCTGCGCTCAGACCATAACCCTCCATTCCCTTCCCATCCATATAACTATCCAATTTATTTTTAAATGATAAGAACGAACCTGCCTCCACCACCTTCACTGGAAGCTCATTCCACACAGCTACCACTCTCTGAGTAAAGAAGTTCCCCCTCATGTTACCCCTAAACTTCAGTCCCTTAATTCTCATGTCATGTCCCCTTGTTTGAATCTTCCCTACTCTCAGTGGGAAAAGCTTTTCCACGTCAACTCTGTCTATCCCTCTCATCATTTAAAAAACCTCTATCAAGTCCCCCCTTAACCTTCTGCGCTCCAAAGAATAAAGCCCTAACTTGTTCAACCTTTCTCTGTAACTTAGTTGCTGAAACCCAGGCAACATTCTAGTAAATCTCCTCTGTACTCTCTCTATTTTGTTGACATCCTTCCTATAATTAGGCGACCAAAATTGTACACCATACTCCAGAATTGGCCTCACCAATGCCTTGTACAATTTTAACATTACATCCCAACTTCTATACTCAATGCTCTGATTTATAAAGGCCAGCACACCAAAAGCTTTCTTTACCACCCTATCTACATGAGATTCCACTTTCAGGGAACTGTGCACAGTTATTCCCAGATCCCTCTGTTCACCTACATTCTTCAATTCCTTACCATTTACAATGTACGTCCTATTTTGATTTGTCCTGCCAAGATGTAGCACCTCACACTTATCAGCATTAAACTCCATCTGCCATCTTTCAGCCCACTCTTCCAACTGGCATAAATCTCTCTGTAGACTTTGAAACTCTACTTCATTACCCGCAACCCCACCTATCTTAGTATCATCTGCATACTTACTAATCCAATTTACCACACCATCATCCAGATCATTGATGTACATGACAAACAACAGTGGACCCAACACAGATCCCTGTGGCACCCCACTCGTCACTGGCCTCCAACCTGACAAACAACCATCCACCATTACTCTCTTGCATCTCCCATTCAGCCACTGTTGAATCCATCTTGCTACTCCACCATTAATACCCAACCATTGAACCTTCTTAACCAACCTTCCATGAGGAACCTTGTCAAAGGCCTTACTGAAGTCCATATACACAACATCCACTGCGTTACCCTCATCAATTTCCCGTGTAACATCTTCAAAAAATTCAAGAAGATTAGTTAAACAAGACCTTCCAGGCACAAATCCATGTTGACTGTTCCTAATCAGACCCTGTTTATCCAGATGCTTATATATATTATCTCTAAGTATTCTTTCCATTAATTTGCCCACCACTGACGTCAAACTAACAGGTCTATAACTGCTAGGTTTACTCTTAGACCCCTTTTTAAACAATGGAACAACATGCGCAGTACGCCAATCCTCCGGCACGATTCCCGTTTCTAATGACATTTGAAATATTTCTGCCATAGCCCCTGCTATTTCTACACTAACTTCCCTCAATGTCCTAGGGAATATCCTGTCCGGACCTGGAGACTTATCCACTTTTATATTTCTCAAAAGTGTCAGTACTTCCTCTTCTTTGATCCTCATAGTTTCCATAGCTACTCTACGTGTTTCCCTTACCTCACATAATTCAATATCCTTCTCCTTGGTGAATACCGAAGAAAAGAAACTGTTCACTATCTCCCCCATCTCTTTTGGCTCTGCAGATAGTTGTCCACTCTGACGCTCTAATGGACCAATTTTATCCCTCGTTATCCTTTTGCTATTAATATAGCGGTAGAAACCCTTCGGATTTACTTTTACCTTACTTGCCAAAGCAACCTCATATCTTCTTTTAGCTTTTCTAATTTAATTCTTAAGATTCTTTTTACATTCTTTATACTCCTCAAGCACCTCATTTACTCCATGATGCCTATAATTATTGTAGATCTCCCTCTTTTTCCGAACCAAGTGTCCAATTTCCCTTGAAAACCGTGGCTCTTTACAATTTTTACGATTTCCTTTCAACCGAACAGGGACATAAAGATTCTGTACTCTTAAAATTTCACCTTTAAATGTACTCCATTTCTCTTCCACATCTTTCCCATAAAACAAACTGTCCCAATTTACTCCTTTTAAATCCTTTCGCATCTCCTCAAAGTTAGCCTTTCTCCAATCAAAAATCTCAACCCTAGGTCCAGTTTTGTCCCTCTCCCATCATATTGCCATGATCATATTGAATGGCGGCGCAGGTTCGAAGGGCCGAATGGCCTACTCCTGCACCTAATTTCTATGTTTCTATGTTTCTATTCCATCCTCACCCTTCATCGTTTCAGCGTCGTGCATTGGTACAGCACGGAAACTGGCCATTCGGCCCAACTCGGCCAAGACGTCCCATCTAAATAAGTCACATTTGGCCCATATCTCTCTGAACCTTTCCTCACCATGTATCTGTCCAAATGTTGTTATTGTACAACTTCCACCACATACTGGTCAAGAAGGCACAGCAACGACTCTTCTTCCTGAGGACATTAAAAAAGACTGGTCTGCCCCAACAGCTGCTGACAACGTTCTACCGCTGCACCACAGAGAGCATATGACTTCTCTGTGTGGTATCTCAGCTGCACGGAGGCGGAGAGGAGAGCTCTTCAGCGCGTCGTCCACAGAGCGCAGAGGACCATTGGGACGCAGCTACCAGCCTTGGAGGGCACCTACCACACACGGTGCCTCAGGAAGGCCGTCAGCATCCATAGAGACTCATCACACCCTTGTAACGGACTGAAGTACTTCCCTCCGGCAAACGTTACAAGGCCTTCTACGCCCGAACCTCCAGACGCAGAAACAGCTTTTACCCAGAGCTATAACGGCTTTGCTGATTGCCCAGTCTCCCTCGGATGGTCATCACGGCTTTTCTTTTACATCCCGTCTGGAAGCTACGTACTAAATGCCCACTAATGTGCCCCCCCCCAATGGACTATCTCCCTCGGATGGTTATTACGTCACATTATTATTTAATTATTTTATTATTTTTATTTTACAAGTAACGGTTTCCCTCTCTCTCCAGCCCTCTCCCTTCCCACTGTACTAAGATCTCGTTTTACACGTGAGTGACTACGTGATGTGCAATGACAATAAAAAAATTATTAGGATTATTATTATTAATTATTATTATTATTAGATTATAAATTATTATTAGATAAGAGAGATTATTATTATTGCATTAGCGGGCAGCCAGCTCTCTCAGCCCTCTCCCCTTCCCACGGCACAGTCAGAATGTCCTCGATTTTACTTCGGAGGCACGTGAAACTACGGAAAGGAAGCCCGCTACGACGCATGCGTGTCCCCGCACCGGCAAACGATTCAGACTGCTGCCGGGCGGGAAGCGAAAGCAGCAGGTAAAGTCCCGGGTTGGATACAGTCGCTAGCGGCATTGGAGCCGATTGAAGCGGCTGGAGGACCGGGACGAGCGACCAGTACCGTGATTACTCCGTAGGCTTCAGCCGACATCTCGGACAACAGCCCAAGGACCTACGCTACGGGGTCCGTGGGCTGCGGGAGGAAGGACGTTCCTCCCAAACGGCAGGCTGAGAACCAGCACAGGTAAGAACAATGTTTCCTTACCTTTGTTCTTTACAGACGTCGCTGTCGTATTCTGAATAGCAGCAGGCACAGACGTTGCTGCTGTGTTCTGAACAGCAGGCAGCCAGCTACGGACGTCAGTACAGAACACTGAAGTTTCCGCCACACAGATATCACTGCTGTTTAATGACCAGCAGCAGGCAGCAATGAATGTCGGCACCAGCATCTCCCATAAGGGAGCAAGTGCCAAACTTCGCCCTAAATGGGTAGAGGTGCCTGTGAGTACCGGGACCATGAGGAGCGGCATGAGTATACCGGGAGGCCGGGAGCGACCAGTGCCCGTAGGCATGGGGACCGGCTGCGGGAAAAACCGCGTGCGACTAGTGCCCGAGAGCACCAAGGTCGGCAGGAGCGGTCCGATATATTAAAGCACCCGCGATCGACTAGTGCCCGAGAGCATGTAAGTCGGCTGGAGCGGTTGCTGGAGTAAATTTCTCCACAGTGGCAGGCTCCGGGATTGGAGGATAGCCACAGTGGGCAAAAAATATAAGTCCCACAGCAGTTTCCCATAAGGGCTGCATGAAATATCAGACGCCTCTGAGGAGGGTATTGAAGGTCTGACGGGGGTAAAATCTGAACAGGTGATGGAGCCACCTTTCCCCTATTGAAGGGTGGGAAAAAACAACCTGCTGAACATGATGAGCCAGTACTGCCAGCAGGAACACACTGAGAATGATGTCGAGAAGGATGGCTGTGAGTATTGAATATGTGTCCACCCATCAACTTCAAGCTAATACTTTTGCTGAAGTGTTGGCAAGGCATTTATACCCCGGGAAATTGTGGTGCTCTTAATGTAGCCAGTGTTACAGGTGCACTTGCAGACATGTTGGGCAGGCCGTTAGGAGTCGGGATATTAAAATCCAAAATACTCTGAAAGGTCTCATGGCGGGCATAACAGTTTTGGCCCGCATGTTAGAAAAGGTGGACATAATTAGTGACCACAAGGATGCTATTGCACTATTTTTGCAATGTGCAGTGTGAACTAAATATATTAGAAACAGGGCCATTCAGCCAGCTCTAGACCCTAAGTTCGCTATACTATGTAAGCAAGGGCTATAGACCCTGTTATTTGGGGGGACACCTGTCCAAACAGGTTAAAGATTTGGATGAGGAGGCTAGACTTTGGGGCTGATTAGAGCATCCAAAGGATATCTGGGGAAGACATAAACCTTATGGGCATCCTAAGAGAGGTAGTTTTTTGTATTAATACTACAAATAATTGGGCAGAGGTACCCAGCAGCAGCGTCCTGTTTAGGGTTTGGCCCGGGACGACCACTGTGGAAGATGCAAAAGCCTCTACTTCAGCATCTACCCTAACCTAAACCTCAAGGCCCTCCACAACCACGAATGAAACCAAGAAAATAACTTGGTTACCACCGATAACCATGGAGGTAGGTGAATCTGGGGCTCCAGCATTAATAGGGAGCACGGAAGTTGGAGGCACATTGCAACTTCATTTGGAAGCATGGTGTAATATAACTATGGACAGATATATCCTTAGCAGTATTAAGGGATATCTGATAGAGTTTCTACACAAACATAACCCTCCAGTACAACATACACCGGACAGAATATACATGTTTACTAAAAGGGAACTACAAAGATTATTCACTAAAGGGGTAATGGAACAAACCAAACCTGAACAACAGGATTTTGTCTCAAACATATTTATTAGAAATAAGAAAGATGGGGGTTGCCGTAGTATTATGGATTTATCAACGCTTCACAATGTTGTGCAATATGTTCATTTTAAAAATGGATACTTTTAGCAGTGCTAAAGAGTTAGTTTTCAGCAGGCTACTTTATGGCAAGTATTGATCTTTAAGATGCTTACTATACAATATCCAACAGAGGGAAAATGTTAAACCAGCTTTGGTATTGCCACAACACCAAAATCATAGAGTAATGGCATAATTGGATGATATACTTATTGTGGGAATAACTTATGAATTGGCATGTTAGGCAGTGGTTGCCACTACACAATTGTTTGAACAGCTGGGATTCATTATCCATCCACTTAAGTCAAAATTGACACCATTAACACATTTAATATGTTAATGACTTTACTAATAGGAAAAGCCACAGAGTTACAATGGGCTCAAAATTAATAGAGGCCATTTATTTTTGGCCAATGGAGCTAACAATAGAAGCCATAAAAGAATTACAATGGTGGGAACACAATGTTAAGTATTGCTCCAACCCAATAGTTATTCACAACCCGTCTGTGCTATTACAAACAGATGCCAGTGCAATTGGTTAGGGTACAACTGATACCATCTCGAGCTATGGGGGAGATGGAATATACAAAAAGCTAACCTACTTAACACTAAGGGTATAAGTACTTAGAAATGTTAAGTGCATTTCATGGGCTAAAATCTTATTGCTCAGGAATGAAACTGCAGCATGTTAGATTGTAGATAGATAATACCTCGGTGGTGGCATATATAAGTCATATGGGTGGAAATATATCAACATCTTGTGATGAATTGGCAAATTCAATTTGGCAATGGTGTGTCCAAAGGAATATTTGGTTATCGGCTACGTATCTACCAGGGATACTAATTCAGTGGCAGACACCAGGTCACAAAAATTTATTGAAAGTACTGAATGGATGTTGGATAGAACGGTATTTGCTGAAATCACAGTAAAGTATGTAAGGCCGGATATTAGATTTGCATCCAGAAATCACCAGTTACCGAGGTATGTATCATTGGAACCAGATCCTGAGGCAGAAGCTACAGATGCATTGTTACTGCACTAGGGGGGGGAAAAGATTTTCATTTATGTATTTCCTCCTTTTTTCTGCATAATCAATCGGGTACTAAGGGAAATTCAACAGGAATCGGCATCTGGGATTTCTTAGTACCTGATTGGCTTACCCAACTATGGTTTTCCGGGGTACAGGACATGGTGCTGGAACCATGTATAACTTTAAGACATAGTCCTAAGTTACTGGTGCATCCAGTAACTCAGGATAGCTATCCATGCCATAGAAAATATTGATTTAGTAGGTTGTAGACTCTAAAAGACCGCTACGGGACATGGGGCTATCAAAAAGAACTGTGGACATGATCACAGCAGCACAAAGAAGGTCTACACAAAAACAGTATTTAGGTCATATTAAAAATGGACTAATTACTGCCATAATAACCTTCTGGACCACAGAAATAAGGATGTTCCGGCGGTGCTAGAGTTTCTCACCAGCCTGCACTATGGAGGACTGAGTTACAGCACTGTGAATAGTGCCAGAAGTGCATTGTCAAGTTATTGGTGGCAAGGAACAGAAAGACAGTCTGTGGGATCACATCCTCTGGTAGTTAAACTTTTAAGAGGCAATGTTAACACCAAGCCACCCAAAATAAGATACAACAAAATCTGGGATGTAAGTGTGGTCTGGACCATGCTAAGGAATTGGTCGCCGGCTACAGCATTAAATCTGGATAAACTAACTAAGAAATGGTAATGCTGATGGCGCTAGTCACAGCGCAAAGGGTCCAGTTATTGCAAAAAGTAAGACTGGATGGCTTCACTATGGCGGCAGGAAGTTTGGGGTTTGTGATCCAGGACCGTATTATTAAACAAAATAGACCAGGATCAGCGGGGCAGGTCATAGAATTGATGGCCTACCCGGAGGACAAACGCCTCTGTATAGTGAAGCACGTTTTGTTATACAGTGAAAGGACAAAGGCTATCAGAGGCAAGGAAATGGCGTTTAATCAGCTATAAGAAACCGTACCGTAGAGTGTAAACTCAGACCATTTCGCGGTGGCTGAAATATGGGTTAAGATAGGCGGGAGTGGACACTAACATATTTAAATCTCACTCCACCAGGGCTGCAGCTACATCCGCAGCAAAACGCCTTGATGTATCCATGGACCAAATCCTCAGGATTGCAGGATGGTTGTCGGAGAAAACGTTTTCAGAAATGTTATAACAAACCAGTTAGCAGTATGGGAACGTTTTTCGGGGAACATTTTAAGTTCTGTATGATAATTTATCCATGAAGAATAGAGGGTTATGATTTGATATTATTTATCATTAATTAGATATTATTTATCATTTCTATTAAATAATTGGTATGAATGTTTTGAATATCATTAACAATTTCTCCCAAACTACCAAGGCAGTTGTGAAGCATGGACTCGTTCCACTGCATGAGGTCACAGAGCTTTGAAATCTTTCACGGAGTCACTCACGTGACTCCGAAGTAAAATAGTAAGATTAAACGAGAACTTACCAGTTTGAAGTTTGATCTTTATTTTATGAGGAGGAACGTTGAGGGAATACGTGCCCTCCGCTCCCACCCTCGAATGGTCATATCTTAAACTGGTATCTCTTTAATAATCTTACTATTTTAGGTCATTATAGTGTATCTGTGACCTCACACCGCTGCTTTGAAGGATGACACGCATGCGTCGTAGCGGGCTTCTTTCACGTATTCCCTCAACATTCCTCCTCATAAAATAAAGATCAAACTTCAAACTGGTAAGTTCTCGTTTAATCTTACTATTATATTTTATCTTTGACTTGTTGTCAACTTCTCCCAGCTAACAATTCGACATTTTTTCTGTCTCCTTTTCACACCTTGCACTTCCTTATCTCTGTATCCCCCTCTCCCCTGACTCGGTCTGAAGAGGGGTCTCGACTGGACACGTCACCCCTTCCTTCTCTCCAGAGATGCTGCCTGTCCCGCTGAGTTACTCCAGCTTTTTGTGTCTAACCTTATCTAATCTTCATCTTACAAGAGGAGAGAGTGTGTGGGAGAGAGGCAGATATACCATAATATCCCGGTAAAACACGATATATTCCACTGACATCTCATTTATGTTCACAGAGACGTGACATGTGTCTACTCACATTCTACAATGAGGGTTACATTCCCCTTCCCTGTCCCGTGCTCATTCTCCGCCACACACTGATAGTCCCCAGCGTCCAGCCGAGTCACCTGAAGGATTTTCAACCACAGCTCGTTGCTGGATCCTGTTGTGTTCATTGTGGCACCGAGATGTATCCACGTCAGGTTAGATGCTGGGAAACTCTGAACGGAGCAGAGGAACTCTACAGAGTTTCCTTCCTTTACAGTGACTCCGGAATTATTCACGTTGTCGGGGGAAGTGATTGATTGATTCCGTGGAGCATCTAAAGACAAATGAAGATTTAAATGTGAGTTAAATGTCACTATTAACATCGTATTAACACGATGTGTCACCAATTGTGTTTTGACCTTCAAGTATTACTGAAGGTAGTCACGGAGAATTTCTTAATGCCGTCTGATGCGGGTACAATTACCATTTGATCTAATTGGATGTATTGGTGGATGGGAAAGATTTAAACGGGTATCAGATTTAAAACTAGTCAGGTCATTAAGGGCTCCGGTCGAACGGGTTTCCTGGGTGGCTTGCAGGTAAGTCCCTCATTCACGTCACTCACGTTATTTAGTATTTTTTCCCCATCTCTCTCTCTCTCCCCCCTCCAAGGTTGGTTCTGTTTGCCTTTATTTGCTTCAGTTTTATTTGTTTAAGTATTATTTATCATTTTGTAGCTTTTGAAATATTCAAGCAAGTATCAGCCACTTTCTAAAGGCTGAATCAGCCTATTTGCGGGGCCTTTCATCGCCCGGCTTCAAATCAATCTGCTGCGTTGAGGCTGCCGATGTTGAATATCCCCCGCCGGCCGATTCAATGGGCCGATTCAAGCCCCATGATTCGGGGCGGTCGAAGCTGCTGTTGCTAGAGTTCGGAGTCGGTCACCAACCAGGTCAGCTCCCGATGTTACTGTCCACAGAGCCCATGGCTGAAGCCTCGCGCGGTGTGGGTGTGTGTGTACGGCCATCAAGAAATTGTGGCACCCACGGATTGTGTCCCTCCCATGTTGAGTATCGAAGTTGAGATGTAATGTAAAAATTGTACAAGGCATTGGTGAGACCAATTTTGGAGTATGGTGTACAACTTTGGTCGCCCAATTATAGGAAGGATGTCAACAAAATAGAGAGAGTGCAGAGGAGATTTACTAGAATGTTGCCTAGGTTTCAGCAACTAAGTTACAGAGAAAGGTTGAATAGGTTAGGTCTTTATTCTCTGGAGCGCAGAAGGTTAAGGGGGGACTTGATAGAGGCCTTTAAAATGATGAGAGGGATAGACAGAGTTGATGTGGACAAGCTTTTCCCTTTGAGAATAGGGAAGATTCAAACAAGAGGACATGACTTCAGAATTAAGGGACAGAAGTTTAGGGGTAATATGAGGGGGAACTTCCTTACTCAGAGAGTGGTAGCGGTGTGGAATGAGCTTCCAGTGGAAGTGGTGGCGGCAGGTTCATTGGTATCATTTAAAAATAAATTGGATAGGCATATGGATGAGAAGGGAATGGGGGGTTATGGTATGAGTGCAGGCAGGTGGGACTAAGGGAAAAACGTTGTTCGGCACGGACTTGTAGGGCCAAGATGTCCTGTGTCCGTGCTGTAATTGTTATATGGTTATATAATAATAATAAATAATAACTTTATTTATAGAGGACTTTAAAAACAAATATAGCTGCAACAAAGTGCTGTACATCACTAACCATTGACAAAAAAGTTAATACACACCAAAAAATAACAATCAAAAGAAATAGTAGGAAAAGACATGTAAAATAAAGAAACATCAAAAACACCACAAACAGAAGCAAAGCCTCAGGCATGGTCAAACGCCAGGGAGTACAAATGTGTTTTAACACTGGATTTGAAGATGGACAGTGAGGGGGCCTGTCTGATGTGCAACGGCAGGGTGTTCCAGAGCGCTGGAGCAGCGACAGAGAAGGTTCTATCCCCTCTGAGCCTCCGACTAGACCTCGATACCTCCAGGAGCAGCTGACCAGCTGACCTGAGGGATCGGGCAGGAGCGTATGGGTGGAGCAGCTCAGAGAGTTAAGGCGGGGCGAGCCCATTCAGAGATTTAAAAACAAATAACAGTATCTTAAAATGAACTCGAAAGTGCACCGGGAGCCAGTGGAGGGAGGCCAAAATTGGCGATATGTGCTCCCTCTTTCGAGTCCCTGTTAAAAGGCGAGCAGCAGCATTCTGAACCAACTGGAGACGAGACATGTGGTTATATGTTTTGATAGCAATTACTGGCTCTAGCATAACATATTGAAACTAAGGGCCTGTCCCACAAGCATGCGACTGCATGCGGCAAGCGCGACCAAACCGGAAGCGGAGGCCGTACGGAGTGATCCCGTACGAGTTGACATGAAGTTCGAGCGTAAGTCCACGGTAAGTTTGCGTGTGACATACGGGATCACGACGCTGCGCACGCCCATCGAGGCTCCATACGGCTCCGGCGATCGAAGTGGGACCGGCCCCGCCAATATAAGGTGGGTGACAGCTAATGTCATATAGAAAACCCGGACTGGAGGTCTAATACTAAACAGGTCAGATCAGCTTACGTGATCGATCTTTAGAGAGTGTGAGGGAGACTGAAACAGAGAATGGAGTTCAGAAGGAATGTGAGTGTGTGTGTGTATGGGTGTGAGAGTATGTGTGGTTGTGCGTGTGTGCATGCAGGTGTGAGGGATGTGCAAGTATAGAAACATAGAAACATAGAAATTAGGAGCAGGAGTAGGCCATTCGGCCCTTCGAGCCTGCACCGCCATTCAATATGATCATGGCTGATCATCCAACTCAGTATCCCGTACCTGCCTTCTCTCCATACCCTCTGACCCCCTTAGCCACAAGGGCCACATCTAACTCCCTCTTAAATATAGCCAAATAACTGGCCTCGACTACCCTCTGCGGCAGAGAGTTCCAGAGATTCACCACTCTCTGTGTGAAAAAAGTTCTTCTCATCTCGGTTTTAAAGGGTTTCCCCCTTATCCTGAAGCTGTGACCCCTTGTCCTGGACTTCCCCAACATCGGGAGCAATCTTCCAGCATCTAGCCTGTCCAACCCCTTAAGAATTGTGTAAGTTTCTATAAGATCCCCTCTCAATCTCCTAAATTCTAGAGAGTATAAACCAAGTCTATCCAGTCTTTCTTCATAAGACAGTCCTGACATCCCAGGAATCAGTCTGGTGAAACTTCTCTGCACTCCCTCTATGGCAATAATGTCCTTCCTCAGATTTGGAGACCAAAACTGTACGCAATACTCCAGGTGTGGTCTCACCAAGACCCTGTACAACTGCAGTAGAATCTCCCTGCTCCTATACTCAAATACTTTTCCTATGAAAGCTAACATACCATTCGCTTTCTTCACTGCCTGCTGCACATGCATGCCTACTTTCAATGACTGGTGTACCATGACACGCAGTTCTCGCTGCATCTCCCCTTTTCCTAGTCGGCCACCATTTAGATAATAGTCAGCTTCCCTGTTTTTACCACCAAAATGGATAACCTCACATTTATCCACATTATACTGCATCTGCCAAACATTTGCCCACTCACACAGCCTATCCAAGTCACCTTGCAGTCTCCTAGCATCCTCCTCACAGCTAACACTGCCCCCCAGCTTAGTGTCATCCGCAAACGTGGAGATATTGCCTTCAATTCCCTCATCCAGATCATTAATATATATTTGTAAATAGCTGGGGCCCTAGCACTGAGCATTGCGGTACCCCACTAGTCACTGCCTGCCATTGTGAAAAGGACCCGTTTACTCCTACTCTTTGCTTCCTGTCTGCCAGCCAGTTATCTATCCACATCAATACTGAACCCCCAATGCGGTGTGCTTTAAGTTTGTATACTAATCTCTTAAGTGGGACCTTGTCGAAAGCCTTCAGGAAGTCCAGATACACCACATCCACTGGTTCTCCCCTATCCACGCTACTGGGTGGGCCGAATGGCCTGACTCTACTCCTATCACTTATGACCTGATGTAACGGTTTGGAGATGGCAACCTTCACGTGGTCCGCCCTGTTACGACGAATGCAATCATAGAAACATAGAAACATAGAAAATAGGTGCAGGAATAGGCCATTTGGCCCTTCGAGCCTGCACCGCCATTCAATATGATCATGGCTGATCATCCAAATCAGTATCCCGTACCTGCCTTCTCTCCATACCCCTGATCCCCTTAGCCACAAGGGCCACATCTAACTCCCTCTTAAATATAGCGAGCCCTATCTAGCTCTCTCATGAAATTATCCAGAAAACAAGCCTCCACCACCCTCTGAGGCAGAGAATTCCACAGACTCACAACTCTCTGTGAGAAAATGTGTTTCCTCATCTCCGTTCTAAATGGATTACCCCTTATTCTTAAACCGTGGCCCCTGGTTCTGGACTCGCCCAACATCGGGAAGATGTTTCCTGCCTCTAGCATGTCCCTGAGACCCTCACTATATGCATAGAAAACTTGCCCCTCTCAACTTAAAACTAAGCCCTCAAGTCTTTGATATTTCCACTCAGGCAAAACAAGGTTCTGACTGTCTACCCTATCTATGCCATTCATAATTTTCTATACTTTAGTTTAGTTTAGAGATACAGCGCAGAAACAGGCCTTTCAGCACACCGAGTTTGCACCGTCCATTGATCCTCGCATAATAACACTATCCTACACTCTCTAGGGACAATTTACATTTATATCAAGCCAATCCACCTACAAACCTGTACATCAACCTGGCATGCACAATCAAATAGTATCAAATAGAACAAGTCGTCATACAACTTTAGGTTACGCAAGAAGAGAAAGCCTCATGTACCAGCACTGCTAATGGATTATTGCTGTTCCAGCACAATAAACGATCTCCGTGCTTACATTGAACAGCCATTGTGTGGATCTGCTCGGATGAGACTGTGGGGTATGTGACTATGCAGGTGAGGTTTTGCCCGTGATGTTTGAGTGCTGGGGTCACGTACAGAACAGAAGTATATGTCAGAGTGTCTCCCCGCTGAGTTACGCTGCGTGAGGCTGACGGTGGCTCATCAGCGGGGTGACCCAGGTTAAGGTGGGGGCTGTTCCATCACACGTGGTGTTGAAGGAGCAGGTCACGTTCACAGGCTGACCTGCCACCATTTCAGCAGGTAATATCGTGGGTTTATCTGTGAAATCTAACACACACATAAACAGATACTGTTAGATAAATATCACGAGATACATCGGCTCACATGGTAATCCCAGTCCCACAGGGAAAATAAGATTTTATTAACACCTCCAAATTATCAAGGATCAGTCTCACTCCCTCTTCTCCCCTCTCCCATCGGGTAAATGGTATAGAAGTGTGAAAACACACACCTTAAAATAGGTATGTTACAAAACCTACCTGAATCGTGGTTGAGAATCTGTCCCAGCCCGTGTGTGTGATTTTGGCGCTGTTTAGAGGGTGCGGGTTTAAAACGCGATTTTTACTAGGCTGTTCCAATCAAAGATGTTCAGCCTAGTAAATCATTAACGAAAAATCGTTGAAAGACCCCGTCGCAAAAGGTATTATTCGTTTTTATGGCCTTGTATAATAGTTATAGTAGTTTACAAATCACTCTCTAATCCCGCGACCTCTCGCAGCCCCAGGGTTTTATAAAGCAAACAATTAAAGGTATGTACCTTATTTTTACATTAAAAGGGGCTTCTTAAGAACCCTGTATATAAAGTTTTCTAGTAGCGAGTAACTCATTTTGGGCTCTTTATATCCCGCAGTATTTTTCTGGGCATTTGAGGCACAAATCCAGCGCAATGTGAACGTTCTAAACCTGCGCATTCACAGGAACCCACTAGAAAGCCGATTTAAAATGGACTTTATTTAGTGCAATTGAACACTAAATTCATTCAATTTGGCCTATAAATTGATGTAAATGAGATTTAAAAATCATGTTTTATTGTGAATTATTTGTGAATATTATTTGGACACTTCGGCTATTTAAAAATGGTAATAATTTATTAAGAAATGGATAGATGTTTAAATCTAGTAATTGAAGTTTGAAATTAGCTACAATTGGGTAACTAACTAATTATATGCTTTAATTTCAGATCATCCAAGCAAGATTATTTTATATGTGTTTCAGAATGGTTCAATCTATGATAACTGAAAATGTCATTCAGTTCTCTGAATTTTAAGAAGGTTATGGGCTTTTGACTGTCCATGATCACAGCTTTTTTGTTATGTCCATAGAAAATCAATAGGGAACAAGATATTAATTTCCGAGTATGAAAATGGCCATAACTTTTTTATTACTTGAAATATTAAAGTGAATTAGATGTCAAATTAAACTTATTTTTATGCTTTATCTGATGGGATAAATTGCAGACTTGAGTTTTTCAATCTCAAACTTTTGTAACGTTGCTACTTAAAATTCCAGGGACAGTTTCTTCCCAACTGATATTAGGCAAATAAACCATCCTACTACGACGTGAAAGCGTTCCTGAACAACTATCTACCTCTTTGGTAACCCTCGGGCTGTCCTTGATCGGACTTTGCTGGCTTTACATTGCACTAAACGCTATTCCCTTATCATGTAAAAAACAAAGGAGCTGATCGTGGACTTTAGGAGGGCACATCATGCGAGGACGTACACTCCATTGAGGATAAATTGGGATCCTGTGGATAGGGTGAACTGTTTTAAATATCTGGGAGTCCACATCTCCGAGGATATGACATGGGCATCACACGCCTCAGCACTCGTGAGTAAGGCAAGGCAGCGCCTTTACCACCTCAGGCAATTGAGGAAATTCAGAGTGTCTCCGAGGATCCTCCAGTGTTTCTACGCAGCGGCGGTGGAAAGCATCTTGTCCGGGAACATTACCATCTGGTTTGGGAATTGCTCTGCCAAGGACAAGAAGGCTCTGCAAAGAGTAGTGCGTTCGGCCGAACGCACTATGCGAACTTCATTCGCCCCCCTGCAGGAACTATACAACAGGAGGTGCAACTCCAGAGCAAATAAAATCATGGGAGACCCCTTCCACCCCTGCAACGGACTGTTCCAGCTGCTACGGTCAGGCAAACGCCTCCGTTGCCATGCGGTGAGAACGGAGAGGTTGAGGAGGAGTTTCTTCCCAGAGGCAATTTGGACTGTAAACGCCTATCTCACCAGGGACTAACTCTACTGAACGTATTTCCTTCCATTATTTATTATGTAAAATAATATGTGAGCTATGATTGTGTTTATAACTTGTTTGGTTGTTTTGTTGTTTGTCTTTTGCACAAAAGTCCGCGAGCATTGCCACTTTCATTTCACTGCACATCTCGTATGTGTATGTGACAAATAAACTTGACTTGACTTGACTTGTAGCTAAACAGTGTAAACAGCTCGATTGTAATCAGGTATTGTCTTTCTACTGACTGGCTAGCATGCAACAAATGCCTTACCAGTAACATGGAGCTGTGTTGGAGGCTGGTAGTTGAAATAATTTTGGCCGTCGAGGAATTCGACCCTGAAAAAATAAGGACCTGTATCTTCCTGAGTGACGTTGTCTATAACCAGGGAACAGTCGTTGTCTCTCAGGACTCCTGACAGCCGGGTCCGATGCTGAAACTTTGGTGTGATGTGAGTCTGGGAGAAAAAGGCTACAGATGTGAAGTCCAGAGTCTCGCTGTTAAACCAGATTCCAAACCGCGGTTTATCGTTCAGAGTCGACGGGTGGCTGTAGTGACACGGGATCCGTGCACACAAACCATTCTGCGCTGTCACATGTGGTGGATTGTCCGCAGTCCACTGTCCCGACACCACGGCTGAGGAGAGAAGGAACAATATATATATTTTTTTTTTTTAAATCAAAAAATGTATTCGATTATTAAAAAATAATATTTACACTACAATAAAACAAGCCAGAACCCACCACCATAAATACAATACAAACATATATCCATAATAAACTATTATACAACTATGATAGAATCCTTATTGAGGATACATTCAACACCCTGCGGAGCCCAGCGGTTCCGGAACACCCTCAGTGTGCCCACAGGATATTCCCTTTCTAATCCCACCCGGGCACGGACGTAACCCCGGAAAGGGGCAGGCAGCTGGCTCGGGTAGAGCCCTCCACCGTCTGAAGGAACAAGCTTTAGCAGTGAACACCCTGTCAGTTCACTGGACTCACTCTCCACACATTATATCCTGCGTCGT
>NW_026575782.1:0-32075 GCF_028641065.1 Leucoraja erinaceus | reverse complement strand
CTGCACGTGATCCATATCCCACCATTATCAATGGGTGGCGCCGCGAGCCCAGAGATTCAGCAGCGGGTGCAGTGCGCACTTTCCATCGTGGAGCCAGGTGATCCCTTGCCGGGGGTCGCCAGAAGAAGTGCTCTGATCACTGGCCCGTGGACTATAACATCGTGAAGCATCAGTCTGCGGAGCTGCTAGCCCCGGGTGGGGCGTGGACTTTCCATCGCGGAGTCTGGGATCCCTTGCTGGGGATCGCCAGAGAAGAGCTCCGACCGCCGGCCTGCGGCCCATAACATCGTGAAGCAGCAGTCTCCTGTAGGAAGCGGCCAATTCGGGACCTGCTAGCCACGGAGTGTCCGTCAGTCCCGACGTTGGAGTTTTAAGCAACCCGAAGAGAGGGCCTGTACATCGGGCCGTCCATAGCGGCGACTGCGGAGGGTTCATGGCCCCGATCACAGGTGAACAAAGGAGGAGGACATGACAAAGTTATTGCCTTCCACCACAGTGAAGAATGTTGATTCCACTGTGGTGGATGTTAATGTTGTATTGTATTGTGTATTGTGCTCTTTTTGATTGTGTGGCTGCATGGTAAATCAAATTCCACTGTACCTTAATTGGTGCATGTGGCAATAGATGTGACCTTGAACTTGATTATCTGCATACCCACGTGCCTGTCTAAAAGCCCCTTAAACACCACTATGGTATCTGCCTCCACCATCACCCCTAGCAGCGCGTTCCAGCCACCCACCTGTGTAAAACAACTTGCCCCACACATCTCCTTTAAACATCTGCTCCTCCACCTACTACTGTGTGATATTTCCATTCTGGGAACGTATATCTGACTGTCGAGCCAATCTGTGCCTGGCCATTTGATACGTTTGTATCTCAGGTCTCCCCTCAGCCTCCAACGTTGCAGAGGAAACAATCCAAGTCTGTCCAACCACCAGCTACCAGCTAATACCCTCCAACCCACTCAGCGTGCTGCTTCCAGCCACAAAAAGCTGCAGTAACTCAGCGGGCCAGGCAGCATCTCTGGAGAAAGTTGCTCCCTCATAGTGCCAGAGACATAGAAACATAGAAACATAGACAGTAGGTGCAGGAGTAGGCCATTCGGCCCTTCGAGCCTGCACCGCCATTCAATATGATCATGGCTGATCATCCAACTCAGTATCCCGTACCTGCCTTCTCTCCATACCCTCTGATCCCCTTAGCCACAAGGGCCACATCTAACTCGCTCTTAAATATAGCCAATGAACTGTGGCCTCAACTACCCTCTGTGGCAGAGAGTTCCAGAGATTCACCACTCTCTGTGTGGAAAAAGTTCTCCTCATCTCAGTTTTAAAGGATTTCCCCCTTATCCTTAAGCTGTGACCCCTTGTCCTGGACTTCCCCAACATCGGGAACAATCGTCCTGCATCTAGCCTGTCCAATCCCTTAAGAATTTTGTAAGTTTCTATAAGATCCCCCCTCAATCTCCTAAATTCTAGAGAGTATAAACCAAGTCTATCCAGTCTTTCTTCATAAGACAGTCCTGACATCCCAGGAATCAGTCTGGTGAACTGGGTTCCATCCTGACCACGGGTACTGCCGGTACGGAGTTTGCACGCTCTCCCTGTGACCGCGTGGGTTTTCTCCGGTGCTCCGGTTTACTCCTACGCTCCCAAAGACGCGCTGGTTTTGTAGGTTACTTTGGTTTCTGTAAACTGTTCCCAGTGTGTAGGATAGTGTTAGTGTGCGGGGATCGCTGGCCGGCATGCACTCGGTGGGCCGAAGGGCCTGTTTCCATGTTGTTTCTCTAAACTAAACTCAACTCAGGCCCTCAAGTCCTGGCATCATCCTTGTAAATCTCCTCTGCATTATATCCAGCTCAGCACCATCTTCCCTATAGGAGGGTGGGTGACCAAACCACCAACATCTTGTCCAACTGTAACATTACATCAGGGTGATAGATACCACCAGCCCCGCCAACAATCTGTCTCATCCCCGCTCAGCCGGAAGTATTCATCGGACCCAGGCACCGTAATCCATCCCGGGAGCTGGTCCCACACAATTTGAGCCGCCTTTCCTCAACACCCTTCGTCTCCCTCCGAGACGCAGGGTGGCGTGTCCTGTACAGGCTCCTCCTCCAAACTCTGCACTTCCTGTACAGGCTCCCCCTCCAAACTCTGCACTTCCTGTACAGGCTCCTCCTCCAAACTCTGCACTTCATGTAAGGCTCCTCCTCCAAACTCTGCACTTCCTGTACAGGCTCCTCCTCCAAACTCTGCACTTCCTGTACAGGCTCCCCCTCCAAACTCTGCACTTCCTCGCCCTGGTCCACCGTCCAGACACCATGTGGCGGTCGGTGTTGCCTTCCGGTCGCGAGGGGGGCCCCCGGTGGGGGTTCCTCTACGCAGGGATTCTCCCCCTCTACATTGGGGACCTGGGGTGGAGGGTAATGCATAGAGTTGTTCCCTGCAACCTGTTTTTCTCACGGTTCAGACTCGCCAGCCGCCTGCCACTTTTGCGGGCTGGAAGAGTCTGTGTACCACGTGTACATGGAGTGCGTGAGGCTGCAGCCACTGTTTGAATACCTAAAAGGGCCGCTCCTTGCCTTCTGGCTGCATTTTACACCCACCATCCTCATCTTTGGACATCCTGTGCGTAGGGGAGAGGGCAGGGCTGAAGATGTCCTGGTTGGGTTGCTCCTGGGCCGGGCCAAGCTGGCCATCCGCAAGTCACGGCACCAGACGGTGGAGGGCTTTACCCGAGCCGGCCGCCTGCCCCTTTTCCGGGGTTACGTCCGTGCCCGGGTGGGGTTAGAGAGGGACTGCGCGCTGTCCACGGGCACCCTGAGGGAGTTCCGGGACCGCTGGGCTCCGCAGGGTGTTGAATGTATCCTCAATAAGGATTGTAACATAGTTGTATAGTAGTTGCTTATCATATTTGTTCGTCTTGTATTATGGTGGTGTTTTGTTTTATTGTATTGTAAATACTATTTTAATATTTGAATAAATATTTATGATTAATAAAAAATAAAAAAATAATAAAAAACAGTCTGTCTCATTTTTCGTCTTTAAAAAAAATGTAGTGTGTTTTAAAAGTGTGTGTAAATGTTCCCCCGTTTGTTTTATGTTGTGGGTGGGGGAGGGGGTCGGGGGAAACATTTTTTCAGCTTCTTACCTTGCTGGAGATGCGATTATTCTCTGGGTCGTATCTCCGGTTGCTCTGCGGCCTACCATCGATGGAGCTGGAGGCCTCCTCGGACTGTCGGGAGCCCCACCGCGGGGGCGTGGACTTAACATCGGAGCTGATCCCTTGCCTGGGATCACTCCAACCGCGGTCTGCAGACTTTCCCATCGAGAGCTCGCAGTCTTGGGAGAGGCTGAGTCGGGAGCTCCCACGTCACGGAAGGGGATCAATCTGGGGTTCAATCACCCGGAGCGGGGGAGCTGACATCCCCCCCGATGCAGGAGTAAGATCGTCCCGTCAACGGAGGGCTCGAGGCCCCCGACCTCTGGAGTGCAAAGAAGGGAAGAGATTGAACTTTGTTTCGCCTTCCATCACAGTGAGGAATGTGGAGGAGTCACTGTGGTGGATGTTTATGTTCAAATGTATTTTGTGTGTTCTGTTGCTTTTTATTTGTATGACTGACCTGGCAAATTAAATTCCTCGTATGTTGCAAAACATACTTGGCTGATAAAGTATTATTTCTCGACAGTCCCCTGACTGATATAGCCAAGTGAAAGTCCTGGATAGAGCGGATGTGGAGAATGTTTCTACTTGTGTGCGAGAGTCTAGGCCAGAGGTCAAAGCCACATAAGGACGTACCTTTAGGAAGGAGATGAGGAGGAATTTCTTTAGTCAGAAGATCTACGCCAACCTTCTAGTATTGATCAAGCCTTTTAGTTACGGAAGAGGAAGGGATTATTAGCTTTTCGTGATTTGTTTTTGGATGGTTGTTGTATGACTTTCGAACAACTCGCCAATAAATATAATTTACCGAATTCACACTTTTTTAGATATTTACAAATTAGACAATTTTTGAAGGCTACTCTACCCTTTTTCCGCAACCACATCAAACCGGAATTTTGGAAAACATTTTACATTTGAACCCTTATCAGAAAGGATTAATAACGACTATTTATGAGTTGATTTTGAAATTACAAGTAGACATATTTGATAAAATTAAGAATGACTGGGAAAGAGAACTCCAATTTTCTCTATCTATAGAGAAATGGGAGAGAAATCTTCAATTAGTCAATACCTCTTCAATGTGTGCAAGACACACTCTGATACAATTCAAGGTGGTTCCCAGAGTTCATATGTCAAAAGATGTTAGCTCATTTTTATGGTCATATAAAATCTACCTGTGACAGATGTAACTCTGAAGTGGCCTCACAGACCCATATGTTTTGGTCCTGCCCACTTTTGGAAAAATATTGGAAAGACATTTTTGATACTATTTCTGTAGTCTTTGGTATTGATGTAACAACCTCATCCTTTTACTGCAATTTTTGGGCTTCCAATGTTAGATTCTATTCATTTGTCCTGCTCCGCCCATCGGTTGATTGCTTTTACCGCATTCATTGCCGAAGATCTATTTTATTTAAATGGAAAGACTCCAACTCTCCGACCACACTCCATTGGTACTCAGAAACGATATCAGAAAAAAAATCAGGAGTGACATTGTTGAACCCTTGGTTAAATTTGATAAGACTTGGGGAAAATTTATTCAACACTTTCACACAACATAAATTGCTCCCTCTTTAACCGTTATAAAAACTATTTTACATTTATATGGTGGAACGGACTTGACGACAAAAATACTTAAATTGTTGAAATTCTCCGCTCGGATTCTGTTTTGCTTTCTTTTTTTTTCTTTATTTTGTTTTTATCTTTATTTATTTTCTTATTTTCCTTTCTTTTTTTCTTTAGTTTAGGGGGGTTTTGTTTTTTTCCTTTTTTCCTTTCTTTTTGTCTTTTTATCTTGGTGTTTATTTTCTACATATATAAGTTTCCTTTTAAAGATTTAACTATATTTACATAGCAACTGGGAGGTCTATATTCAATGTGTATATTGACACTGGTCTCATATTTAGGTTATACCTGTTATTAATGTAATCCTGATTCCCTATGTATAAATATCTTCGTTATGTTTATCATTATTCTTGTTGCTCTGTTTTTTATGTTTTGTCTCTGTTTTTAATAACTAATAAAAAGATTTAAAAATAAATAGAAAGAAGATCTGCAGGAGGCACTGCCTCAAGAAGGCAGCCAGCATCACCGGAGACCCAGGCCACCCTGGCCACGCTCTCTCTCATCTCGCTGCCACCATGGGGACACAGATACAGGAGCACGAGAACAGTGAAGTCCAGGTTGAGGAACAGCTTCTTCCCCGTCACCATCAGGCTCTTGAGCCACCCTGCACAGCACTAACCACGACACCGAACCACTTTGTATAACTTTGCGCTGCATATTTTGATTTGCACTGTTATGGTCTGGTTACTTAAGGGCCTGTCCAACGAGCATGCGACTGCATGCGGCAAGCGTGACCTAACGTGATCGCTTGAGCCGTACGGCCTCGCGGGGCCGGTCCCACTTCGATCACCAGAGCCGTATGGAGTTGTGCGGAGCTGGACCCGACATCGCGCCGGGCTCTGAAAAACTGACCTTGTTCAAAAATTCCGCGCGGCAACGGCCTGCCAGCCCGCAGCTGCCTCGACGCCGTATGGAGCGTCTCGACGGGCGTACGCAGCGTCTTGACGCCATACATCACGCGCGAACTTCCCGCGGACTTCACTCGAACTTCACGTCACTCACTTGACCTCCGCGCGGACCTCGCTTCTGGTTTAGTTGCGCTCGCCGCATGCAGTCGCATGCTGGTGGGACAGGCCCTTTAGTAAAGCTGATATTTCATTCTATTACTGATTATTTATTTGTTGGGTAGTTGCGTGAACATCCCTGTGAAGCTGCAGCAACAATTTCACTGTTCCCCCTTCAATGCAAATGACATTTGAAGACTTTTACGAGGATGTTGCCAGGACTAGAGGGTCTGAGCCAAAGATCCTATAGCAAGTAAAATAGATCACTTGACAAAAAAGACGTAGTATGGTCATATAACCATATAACAATTACAGCACGGAAACAGGCCATCTCGGCCCTTCTAGTCCGTGCCGAACACATAATCTCACCTAGTCCCATATACCTGCACTCACACCATAACCCTCCATTCCTTTCCCATCCATATAACTATCCAATTTATTTTTAAATGATAAAATCGAACCTGCCTCCACCACTTCCACTGGAAGCTCATTCCACATAGCTACCACTCTCTGAGTAAAGAAGTTCCCCCTCATGTTACCCCTAAACTTCTGTCTCTTAATTCTCAAGTCATGTCTTCTTGTTTGAATCTTCCCTACTCTTAATGGAAAAAGCTTGTCCACGTCAACTCTGTCTATTCCTCTCATAATTTTAAAGACCTATATTAAATCCCCCCTTAACTTTCTGCGCTCCAAAGAATAGACATATCTTGTTCAACCTTTCTCTGTAACTTAGTTGCTGAAACCCAGGCAACATTCTGGTAAATCTCCTCTGTACTCTCTCTATTTTGTTGACAACCTTCCTATAATTTGGCGACCAGAATTGTACACCATACTCCAGAATTGGCCTCACCAATGGCTAGTACAATTTTAACATTACATCCCAACTTCTATACTCAATGCTCTGATTTATAAAGGCCAGCACACCAAAAGCTTTCTTTACCACCCTATCTACATGAGATTCCACCTTCAGGGAACTATGCACGGTTATTCCCAGATCTCTCTGTTCAACTGCATTCTTCAATTCGCTACCATTTACCATGTACGTCCTATTTTGATTTGTCCTGCCAAGATGTAGCACCTCACACTTAAAGGGCTTTCTCACGGTGCGACCTGACGCAAGACTTAACAAGAGTTTAACATCGTGGGAACCTCCTGCGATAACAGTACGGCATTCGTGGACCACCGAGGACCTCCGTGGCGCTAACGGCAGGTAGTCGTGTAACTTGGTAAGGTCGGGAGAAAATTCAAACATTTCTGAATTTCTCCAAGAGTGACTTGAGCAGCGTTGCAACATTGTATGAACGCAGATGCCAGTGCGATATCCGTGATGACTCTTGCGGGTACCGTGGGAACTCCTGCGAACGGTAATATGGGTTGAGCACAACACCGGCTGAAAGGAGGCCATCGAGAAGCAGATGTACGCCTTTGAACATTTTTTGGCATTGGCTTTTTTAAATGTTTTATGTAATTTATGTTTTTATGTGTCTTGAGTTCTATGTGCAAATCCTTTTCAGTTCCAGGTATCAGAGCGTTGGAAGCAGGATGCCAGAGGCCACTCAGCCACTCTAGCCTGCCCCCCCCCCCCCCCCCCCCCCCCCCCCCCCACACACACACACACACTTACCGGGCGCAGGTGGGCATTGGGGCGTCTGAAGACGTCTGCCATGGTGCAAGCCATCTGGAACTTGGTCATCTGCTCATTGCCAGACCAGTGGAAAACCCCACTGACCCAGGAGTCCAGTAGGGAGGTATTCCGCATCAGCAGAGGGACCGCACAGTAAAGCAAAGCAAGATTCCAGCTGTGATAGTTTACAGTTAACTGTTCTCCCTCTACCCTCTAAGGGGACATGACATGAGAATTAAGGGACAGAAGTTTAGGGGGTAACATGAGGGGGAACTTCTTTACTCAGAGAGTGGTGGCTGTGTGGAATGAGCTTCCAGTGAAGGTGGTGGAGGCAGGTTCGTTTTTATCATTTAAAAATAAATTGGATAGTTATATGGATGGGAAGGGAATGGAGGGTTATGTGTTCGGCACGGACTAGAGGGTCGAGATGGCCTGTTTCCGTGCTGTAATTGTTATATGGTTATATGGTTACCCCCCCATCTCTCCCCCTCGCTCACTGCCCCACTCCCACCCACCTCCCCTCCCTCTCTCCCGGGTGGGGGAGAGGGAGGGGATCGGGGGTTGGGGCTTTACATCCACAGGTGGTGCTCGGACAGCTGCTGACACATCAAGGCACGTGGGTGGGGGTTGAGTGACGGGGGGGGGGGGGGGTGAGCGTGAGCGTTGGAGAGGGAGGGGAGGGGGGGCACTGACCTGTAGCCATCGCTCGGACAGCTGCCAGCACACCAGGGCCACATCGGCCACGTGGGTGGGTTAACGTTGCTGCCCGTGGTCTACGCTGGCCATCTGCTTGCACCCCTGCACTGGCCCAAAACCCAGTTGCACTTACTCCCATCATCACCAAGTGCTGGTCCTGGCACACCTCAAAGGCTGTTAGATGTTAGATTGGATCCCTATCAGTTTGCCTACCGCAAGAACAGGAGTACGGAGGATGCCATCTCAACGGCACTTCACTCTGCCCTCTCCCACCTCGACAACAGAGACACTTACATAAGAATGCTGTTCATCGATTACAACTCAGCATTCAACACCATTATACCCAAAGATCTTATAGCGGAGCAAGATAGGCTACTCCTGCTAAATGCAATGGACTGACGTGTAGTACGCTATGGAGGGGATCATGGGCATTTTCCACGCCCATTTTAGCAACCTGAGCCTACCTAACCCGACCCGACTCGCACTGTAATCAATGTTGCGGGGCAACAGTTTGTGTGGGTCAGATTCATAAATCTGTCAGTTCAAACTTCTTGTCAAGAATAAAATTTGATTCTGGTAATTGTCTTTTTTTAATGTTTTTTAAATCATTTCTTTTTAAATGGCTCACAAGCCGTGTTTGTAGTAACCGGAACCGACCCGACTCGCAGGGTGATTGACAGGGGGGGACTTTTTGTGCGTGATATAGGGTTAGATTCATAATTCTGTTAGTTCATAATTCTGTTGATTCTTGTTAAGGAATAAAATGTTTATAAACACACATACATGAAAATTATATAAATGTATATAACACACACAATTATATTTCTTCTAAACCAATAATGAACTTTATTTCAGACTAGACAAGGGACATTAAATAAGAAACATTGTAAATAAGAAACATTGTCTTGGGGCACTCTCTCTCCCCGCTGCCCCGGGCCCCGCACTCCTTCTCCCCCGCTGCCCCGCACTCTCTCTCCCCGCTGCCCCGGGCCCCACACTCTCTCTCCCCGCTGCCCCGGGCCCCGCACTCTCTCTCCCCGCTGCCCCGGGCCCCGCACTCTCTCTCCCCGCTGCGGATCCAATCTTTTGGCCGGAAGCAAGAAGGCAGGCAGGAGCAAGAAAGTGGAACAAGATGGCGGGGACTGGTTGCTAAAATGTGTCCTATAATCACCCATGAAACCGCCCATGAGCGTACCTCACGTTTGCGTGAGAGTAATCCATCTTGCTTCGCTATAAGATCTTTGATTATACCCTCTAAACTGATCACCAAACTCGGTAACCTGGGCATCGACCCCTCCCTCTGCAACTGGATACTGGACTTTCTAATCAACAGACCCCAGTCTGTGAGGTTAGACAAGCACACCTCTTCAACCCTCACCCTGAACACCGGCGTTCCACAGGGCTGTGTGCTGAGCCCCCTCCTCTACTCCCTCTTCACCTACGACTACACACCTGTACATGGTACTAACACCATCATCAAGTATGCAGATGATACAACGGTGATTGGCCTCATCAGCAACAACGATGAGTCGGCCTACAGGGAGGAGGTCCAGCTCCTAGCAGCATGGTGCGCTGACAACAACCTGGCCCTTAACTCCAAGAAGACCAAGGAGCTCATTGTAGACTTCAGGAAGTCCAGAGGCGGCACGCACACCCCCATCCACATTAACGGGATGGAGGTGGAACGTGTTTCCAGCTTCAGGTTTCTGGGGGTCAACATCTCAGATGACCTCTCTTGGACCCACAATACCTCTACTCTGATCAAGAAGGCTCACCAGCGTCTCTTCTTCCTGAGGAGACTGAAGAAGGTCCATCTGTCTCCTCAGATCCTGGTGAACTTCTACCGCTGCACCATCGAGAGCATCCTTACCAACTGCATCACAGTATGGTATGGCAACTGCTCTGTCTCCGACCGGAAGGCATTGCAGAGGGTGGTGAAAATTGCCCAACGCATCACCGGTTCCTCGCTCCCCTCCATTGAGTCTGTCCAAAGCAAGCGTTGTCTGCGGAGGGCGCTCAGCATCGCCAAGGACTGCTCTCACCCCAACCATGGACTGTTTACCCTCCTACCATCCGGGAGGCGCTACAGGTCTCTCCGTTGCCGGACCAGCAGGTCCAGGAACAGCTTCTTCCCGGCGGCTGTCACTCTACTCAACAACGTACCTCGGTGACTGCCAATCACCCCCCTCCCCGGACACTCCTCCCACAGGAAAAAATAAGTCTATGACTGTATGCATGTAAATAGATTTATTTATTGAAATCATATTCTATGTCGCTCTTCCAGGGAGATGCTAAATGCATTTCGTTGTCTCTGTACTGTACACTGGCAATGACAATTAAAGTGGAATCTGAATCTGAATCTGAATCGTTGCCTATTTCCTTTGCTCCACAGATGCTGCCTCACCCGCTGAGTTTCTCCAGCACTTTTGTCTGCCTCTTTGTCTTAAATTCCCCCACCCCAGGCAAAATTCTGTGACCATTCATCTTATCCATGCACTTCAGCATTTTATAAACCTCTAAGGTAACCCATCAGCCTTCAAGGTGAGGGATGAAATGATGTCCAGCCAGGTAATAAATAGATGTTAGATACAAAATGCTGGAGTAACTCAGCGGGACAGGCAGCATCTCTGGAGAGAAGGAATGGGTGACGTATTGGGTCGAGACCCTTCTTCAGACTATTTACATGAGCAGCATCTCATATTTCGCTTGGGCAGCTTTGGTATGAATATTAGAAACATAGAAAATAGGTGCGGGAGGAGGCCATTCGGCCCTTCGAGCCAGCACCGCCATTCATTGTGATCATGGCTGATCGTCCCCAATCAATAACCCGTGCCTGCCTTCTCCCCACATCCCTTGACTCCACTAGCCCCTAGATCTCTATCTAACTCTCTCTTAAATCCATCCAGTGATTTGGCCTCCACTGCCCTCTGTGGCAGGGAATTCCACACATAAAACGTTTTTTCTCACCTCAGTCTTAAATGGCCTCCCCTTTATTATAAGACTGTGGACCCTGGTTCTGGACTCGCCCAACATTGAGAACATGTTTCCTGCATCTAGCTTGTCCAGTCCTTTTATAATTTAATATGTGTGTATAAGATATTCCCCTCATCCTTCTAAACTCCAGTGAATACAAGTCTAGTCTTTTCAATCTTTCCTCATATGACAGTCCCGCCATCCCAGGGATCAATCTCGTGAACCTACGTTGCACTGCCTCAATCACAAGGATGTCCTTCCTCAAATTAGGTTTCTCTCACTTCAGGTAACCCCGGCATTCCCTCTCTGTCCATCCCTCCCCCACCCAAGTTGCACCAGCTTCTCATTTTCACCCTACAAACAGCTTACAATGGCCTATTTCCTTTATCATCATTACGTTTTTACCTATCATTCATTGTTCTTTATCTCTCCACATCACCGCCTCGATCTCCCATTTCCCTCGAAGACAGACACATAAAGCTGGAGTAACTCAGCGGGACAGGCAGCATCTCTGGAGAGAAGGAATGGGTGACGTTTCGAGTCAAGGTTCAAGATTCAGTTTATTAAGGTGCAGTGAAATTTGAATTACCGTGCAGCCATACTAAAACAAAACAACAAGACACACAACTACATAAAAATTAACATCAACATCCACCACAGCGGATTCCCCACATTCCCCACTGTGACAGAAGGCAATAAAGATCCCCCTCCCCCCGCCACGGGTACCATGTAATCCCGTGCTACCTGCTCCATGGGCGGATAGTCGGCGACTAAACCGTCTTCCCCACCTGGTTTGCCAGGTGAGGAGGGCGCTGTGGGCCAAGATCTAGACCTGTCAAAGGGCGGATGAGCTCCTAGCGAGCCAACGGCCACCCACACTTCAGTAGAAGTTGCGATCACTGTCGTACATAGCGTTGTAAGGAATGACGATAAAACACACACACACACACCAAAATCCTAGACTTCCAGCGGCGGAAGTCCGCAGGAACTGGAGGACAGAGATGTGTGGTGCGTCCGTCACCGTTCCCGTCGGAAACCAGCGCCGCTGCGTCGCTAACGTTTACAACGATGATGAATGAATTCCATTAGCTGGGGTGCTGTCCGATTCACCTCCAACCCATTGCTTTGTCGATGGAACTGATGCATTACAATCCTGGCAACTACATTCTGCACGAGCTTCCCCTTTGCTCCACCTATCTAAACTAAACAGTGGGGGGTGGTGGTGGAGTCAACAACGTGGAAGCGTATGCATGCAGTTTACGGGAAAGAGAGTGCACGAGGTCACGTTTAAACTAGCAGGGCAGAGGGATGGGAAACAATACAAGGAGACAGAGGGCCATAACATGAGGACAGAAGCAAAATGTAGAAGGGAGAAAAGAAAAACTAACCTGAAAGCTTTGTGCCTTAATGCGAGGAGAATTCGTAATAAGGTGGATGAATTGAATGCACAGTTAGTAGTTAAGGGATATGATATAGTTGGGATTACGGAGACATGGCTCCAAGCTAACCAAAGCTGGGAGCTAAACATGCAGGAGTATTCCATATTCATAGTCATAGAGTGATACAGTGTGGAAACAGGCCCTTTGGCCCAACTGGTGAGTCCACACCTGGAGTATTGCGTACAGTTTTGGTCTCCTAAACTTTTTTCTTTTTTTTAATAATATTTTTATTAGAAGTAGACATATAATAAAGTATAGTTGCATATTATAGTAAAAACACTTTTCATATACATCAGTCATACATTATTAAATTTTTCAATTGCCGATTACTTATACTTCTAGTGGGTTTTTATATAGAAAAAGAGAGAGAAAGAAAAGTTATAAATATCAAAAAAAAAAAAAAAGTGGAATGGATTACTTATAATACGTCATTGGAGATAGGTTCGTAGATTATAAAATATGACTTTTCATCTAATCCTGAGTTCAAGTTTCAGTTGGGTTTTCCTGCTGGGCCAGTCTATCCCGTCAGATAATTAATGAATGGAGCCCATATTTTATCAAAAAGATCTTGTTTGTCCATTAAGACAAGTCTAATTCTTTCTAGATATAGAGTCTCCAACATTTCCGTAATCCACATTTTAATTGTGGGGGTTGTAGAGCCTTTCCAAAATTTTAATATTAATTTTTTCCCGGTTATTATACTGTAGTCGAGGAAATTTCTTTGGCTTGTTGTGAGTGTTAAACTTTGCTTTGATATTCCAAGTATTATTAATTTTGAGTTTGGATCCAGTTTTGTATTAATAACTTCTGTATTTAATATTTTTTATTATTTTATACAATTTTTTAACAAAACAGAAAAAAACAGAACAAAAAAAATAAAAAATAAAAACTGAAAAAGACACCAGGAAAAAAAAGGAAGGAAAAAGAAATAAATAAATAAATAAAAAATAATAAAACAAAGCCGCCAGACATAACAGTATTGGTACAATCCACATGGTGCTACACAATCATGCATTGCAAAACCAGAAGTAAAGGTCACAGGACTACATCACTGCGGATAATATGAAATTATGAAATTATTGGACTTTGAGATGGTTGATAAATGGTCCCCAAACACTTAAAATGTTGTTTGGTACCTTGGAGTTGTAGGAGCGTATCCTTTCCATCTGTATGATTATTATCATTTCATTGAGCCATTTTTCGAAGCAGGGGGGTGTAGATGATTTCCAGTCTGTTAGGATCATTTTCTTGGCTGCCACCATACCAAGCATCAGTGCTTGTTGTTCTTCAGACGTGAAGTACAAAGCAGTCTCTGAGCATCCAAAAAGTGCCAGTTCTGGATCAGGGAGAATATCTTTTCCATAGACCCCAGAAAACCACTTAAATATTTTAGACCAGTATCTTTGTATATGAGGACAGAGCCAGAAAATATGTGTTAAAGAACCATCTGCACTTTTGCATCTGTCACATAATGGAGAAATAGCAGGGTAGATTCGATGTAATTTGGTCTTTGAGTAATGGAGTCTGTGGATGACTTTAAACTGAATCAGTTTATACCTGACATTGATCGAACACGTTTGGATTCTGGTCAGACCTTCATTACAAATGTTGTCAGACACCTCGAAATTCAGCTCAGTAGACCAGGCTTCTTTCAGATGGGTAGTGGATACAGAGGTGGTGAATAGACTCACAAAGCGAGATATTAGATGTTTGGAGTCTGGAGGAAGCTGCAGGAGCTCATAGAGTGGGCAACTGTCAGGCATGGTTTGAAAATTTGCAATTTGATCTTTAACGTAGTGCCTAATTTGGAGATAGTGAAAAAAATGAGTTGGAAAGGTTAAATTTTGATTTCAGCTGATTAAACGAAGCAAACTTTTTGTCAATATATAGATCTCTGAGGGTCGCAAGGCCCTTGTCCCTCCAGACAGCAAACACCCCATCCGTCTGTGATGGCAAAAAGGAGTGGTTGTGACATATGGGGGTGTAAATAGAGACATTTGACAATGTACTGAAACTTCTTATCTGATTTAAAATTCGAATAGAATTTCTTAAAATGAAGTTCTCACCAACCAACTTATGTGGGGATTCTGTTTTGGAAAAAAGCAAACTACAGAGGGAGGAATTTTTCACTGCTGTGTTTTCAATGTTTAGCCACAATGGGGCATTATTATTATTATCCAAAGGTTCATCTGGGAATCCCCATTGCCAGTAAATCAGAGCTCTAACATTGGCTGCCCAATAGTAGTGCCTATATATAGGAAGGCCCGTGCCTCCCTCATTTTTTGGCTTTTGAAGATGTGCCTTTGATATACGGTGGGCTTTATAGCCCCAAATGAATGGAAGGATAATGGAGTCCAATTTTCTTTTAAATGATGAAGTAAGAAAAATTGGAAGATTTTGGAATAAATATATGAATCTAGGAAGAGACACCATCTTGATAGAGTTAATACGCCCCACTATAGACAAGGGTAAAATTCTCCATTTCTCTATGTTCAGTTTTAACTTTGTAATCATATCAGCGTAGTTGAGTTTGAATATAAGTTTGGGGTATAGGGGTATTTTGAATCTTAGATATGTAAAATGGTCATATATTATCTTAAATGGTAGAGCCTCAAGAAAATCTGAATCTATATTATCTGACAAAGGCATGAACTCGCTCTTACTCCAGTTGACTGTGTATCCAGGAAGCTTGCCAAATGATTTAATAAAATCTAACAAGGGAAGAACAGAGGCTTCTGGATCGGAGAGATATAATAATGTGTCATCGGCGTAAAGCCCCACACGACTTTCCACATTCCCCACCTTTATACCCCTGATGTTTGGGCGACTCCTGATACCTATTGCGAGGGGCTCCAGAGCAATATCAACGAGTAAGGGGGACAGAGGATCTCCCTGTCTGACCTCACGTTGTAAGTCAAAAGGTCCAGATTTATATTTATTAGTGAGGATGGATGATGTCGGACAAAGATACACCATTTTGACCCACGCAATAAAGGAATCCCCAAACCCAAATCTTTTAAGTGCCTCAAACATATAGGGCCACTCTATCTGATCGAACGCCTTTTCGGCGTCTAAGGATAAGATGGCCGCTCTAGAATCCCGCCTCTTGGTGGAGCTATATAAATTATTCAGGAGTCGACGCACATTACAAAACGAAAATCTACCTGGAATAAACCCTGTCTGATCAGGGTGTATAATTGATGAAACATGCTTCCCCAGTCTATTGGCTAGTATTTTTGTGATAGCCTTTTGATCAAAGTTGAGGAGAGCAATAGGCCTGTAGCTACCAGGTTCCGTTTTATCCTTGTCTTTTTTTAACAGATACTTCTGAGATTATTTCAAAAATATCAGTCCAGAAATGCTTAATTTTTATACAATTTGCAAACGTATGTGTTAAATTAGCATCTAGATGTAGACATTTATCACAAATCGGAGAGATTTGTGGGAAGATTCTATTTAGTTTTATTTTAGAGTAGTGTAATCTATGTAAGACTTTAAATTGTATTAAAGCATGTCTGGCATTTAACGAACATTTATGTATATGTTGTAAACTTTCGTCCCACATATCTTTCGTTATGGGGTGACCTAATTCTTTTCCCCATGTGTATCTATATGGTTCCGTCGGTGGTACCTCGTTGTTTAGGAGGATGTTATAAATATAAGCTATTAATTTTTCAGTGTTAGGATGCTTGTTCGAACATTCATCAAGGATTTCTGATTCCCTAGTCCTGTAGACTTGTGTGTTAGATTTAACATAATCTCTAATTTGTAGATATCTGAAGAAATTATTTGAGTGCAGTCCATAATTCTGTTGTAACTCCTGAAATGAAAGAAAAGTGCCTTTCCCATAAAAATGTCCAATCTTTTTAATTCATAATTTTTCTATTGTGTGAAACCTTTGTCCATAAAGGATGGTTTGAATAAGGGGTTATTTACAATGGGAAGGCATAGTGGTATATTATTCAATTTTAAAACTTTTTTTAATTGTTTCCAAATTCGTATTCCACTATGTATTATGGGGTTTTCCTTATAGGTTTTTTTGTGCAGTTTTGTGGTAGCACATATGATCTGTCCAATTTCAAAAGGTAAACAGTCTTTCTTTTCCATCCTTAACCAATCTGGTTGTTGATCCAGTTCTTCCAGCCAGAAATTCATGTTTTTAATATGGACTGCCCAAAAATAAAACAAGAAATTTGGCAAAGCCAAACCTCCATTTATCTTTGACTTACATAAATGTTTTTTACTTATTCTATGATTCTTATAATCCCAGATAAAACTTGTAACAATGGAGTCGACTTTTTTGAACAAATGTTTTTGGGATATATATCGGGATTAATTGAAATAGGCACATAGTTGCGGTAAGAAGATCATTTTTATAGCATTAATTCTACCAAGCATTGATATGGGAAGTGTTTTCCAGTATTGAATATTCTTGTGTAGTTTATTCAGTAAGGGTGGAAAATTTAGTTTAAATAAAGAGATATATGTCTTAGTTACATAGATTCCTAAGTATTTAAATTTATCTTTAACTATTTTAAAAGGGAATTGTTGTAATGTATGTAGATTGAGTTTTGTTATTGGCATGATTTCACTTTTATTTCAATTAATTCTATATCCTGAGAACTGACCAAATTGAGTTATTAAATTTAATAGATTTGGAATGCCAGTTGGTCTCCTAATCTGAGGAAAGACATTCTTGCCATAGAGGGAGTATGGAGAAGGTTCACCAGACTGATTCCTGGGATGTCAGGACTTTCATATGAAGAAAGACTGGATAGACTCGGCTTGTACTCGCTAGAATTTAGAAGATTGAGGGGGGATCTTATAGAAACTTACAAAATTCTTAAGGGGTTGGACAGGCTAGATGCAGGAAGATTGTTCCCGATGTTGGGGTAGTCCAGAACAAGGGTTCACAGTTTAAGGATAAGGGGAAAGTCTTTTAGGACCGAGATGAGAAAAACATTTTTCACACAGAGAGTGGTGAATCTGTGGAATTCTCTGCCACAGAAGGTAGTTGAGGCCTGTTCATTGGCCATATTTAAGAGGGAGTTAGATGTGGCCCTTGTGGCTAAAGGGATCAGGGGGTATGGAGAGAAGGCAGGTACAGGATACTGTTGGATGATCAGCGATGATCATATTGAATGGCGGTGCAGGCTCGAAGGGCCGAATGGCCTACTCCTGCACCTATTTTCTATGTTTCTAACTGGCCCATTCAGGAAGGATAGACTGAAAGGAAGAGGAGGTGGGGTGGCATTGTTGGTTAAAGAGGAGATGAATAGCAAGGAGAGACTTTAGCTTGGATGCTGTGGAATCTGTATGGGTAGAACTGCGTAATAGCCAAGGACAGAAAAAGCTTGTTGGAGTGGTGTACAGAACACCAAACAGCAGTAGGGAGGTTGGGGATAGCATCAAGCAGGAAATTAGGGATGCATGTAGCAAAGGTACAGCAGTTATCATGCGTGACTTTAATCTACATATAGATTGGGCCAACCAAATTGGTAACAGCGCTGAGGACGAGGATTTCCTGGAATGTAAACGGGATCGTTTTCTAAGCCAATATGTAGATGAACCAACTAGATGGCAGGCCACCCTAGACTGGATATTGTGTAATGAAGGTTAGTTAGCCATCTTGTTGTGCAAGGCCCTTTGGGCAACAGACAAAAGATGCAAGAGGAGGCCATTCGGCCCTTTGAGCCAGCACCGTCATTCACTGTGATCATCCACAATCAGTACCCCGTTCCTGCCTTCTCCCCATATCCCTTGACTGCTATCTTCAAGAGCTCTATCTAACTCTCTCTTGAAAGCATCCAGAGAATTGGCCGCCACTGCCCTCTGAGGCAGAGAATTCCACAGATTCACCATTCTCTGTGTGAAAAAGTTTTTCCTCATCTCCATTCTAAATGGCTTACCCCTTATTCTTAAACTGTGGCCCCTGGTTCTGGACTCCCCCAACATCGGGAACATGTTTCCTGCCTCTAGCGTGTCCAAACCCTGAATAATCTTATGTTTCAATAAGATCCCTTCTCATCAGAGTATACAAGCCCAGCCGCTCCATTCTATCAAGATATGACAGTCCCACCATCCCGGGAATTAACCTTGTAAACCTACGCTGCACTCCCTCAATAGCAAGAATGTCCTTCCTCAAATTTGGAGACCAAAACTGCACACAATACTCCAGGTGTGGTCTCACTAGGGCCCTGTACAACTGCAGAAGGACCTCTTTGCTCCTATGCTCAACTCCTCTTGTTATGAACAGTGACCATAATATGGTGGAATTCTGCATTAGGATGGAGAGTGACGGATAATTCACAGACTAGTTTCAGAACTTAAAGGACTTTGAAGGTACGAGATGGGAATTGGCTAGGATAGACTGGCAAGTTATACTTGAAGGGTTGACGGTGGAGATCCAATGGCAAAGATTTTTTGACCGCTTGATGAACTCCAAAAAATCAGAAAGCAGGAACGGGGTACAGATTTCGGAAGGCCGAGTGGTCGACCTTCACCTATTTTTCCATGTTTCTATTGACGAGTTTGGTTTGATTGTATTCATGTATAACATTATCTGATTGGATTGCGACATTGGAGAGGTGGCACGATAGGTCCAGAGTCCCGGGTTCAATCCTGACTACAGGTGCTGTCTGTTTGGAGTTTGTACATTCCACCCTGTGACTGTATGGGTTTTCTCTGGGTGCTCCGGCTTCCTCCCTCATTCCAAAGATGTGCAGGTTTGTAAATTCATTTGCTTTTGGTAAAATTGTAAAGTTGTGCCCAGTTTGTAGGATGTTAGTGGACTGGCTGGCTGGATGTTACTGGCTGGTCAGAGCAGACTCGGTGGGCCAAAAGGGCCTGTTTCTGCCATGTATCTCTATAAGTCTAAACTTTGCTCCATAAATGCTGCCGCACCCGCTGAGTATCTCCAGCACTTTTGTCTACCTTCATGCAAACAAAGCTTTCCACCGCACACGTGACATTCATTTTGTCATTTTAGTCCTTTTCTTTCTTTGTTATTTTTAGTCTGTTGTTAAATGTATGTTTTAGTGTATCTTTAGTTTTGTGTTATGTGGTGTTTGGGGGTAACTGTTTTCATCTCTATCCTGGATGGAGTAGCGACTTTTACCGTATTGTATCTCCGTCCACTCTGCGCCTAACACCGTGGAGCTGGGGATTAACGTGGGAGCCTGCGGACTTTAACATCGTGGAGCTGGCGTTCCCTGGTTAGGGACTCACTTCAGGAGCTCCAAGCCGCAGGCTCCAGCTTCGAACTCCCCGACGGGGGGGCTACGCTCGCCCCGACTGCGGATGGTTCGACTGCCCCGACCGCGGGAAAATAAAGGGGAAGAAGATTAGACTTTATTGCTTTTCATCACAGTGGGGAACCTGCTGTGGTGGATGTTTATGTTAACTTTTAGGTAGTTGTGTGTCTTGTTGCTTTTTTCTGGTATGGCTGCATAGTAAATGAAATTTCACTGTACTTTAAAGTCCCTGTCCCGCGATGCCAGTTTACCCAAGAGCTCTCCCCAGTTTAAAAAAAAAAATCAAACTTGTGGTAAGTACGTAGAATGTATGTAGCGGGTACGTCGGAGCTCGTGGATGTCTCGTAGCGGCTCGTAACGTTAACGGCAGGTACTCGGGAAACGCGGAAACTCGTGACCTTTTTTCAACAGTGAAAAATTTCCAAGAGTAAAAAAATACTCGTGATGAGGTACCACGAGTTTGATTTATTTATTTAATTCGGGAGAGCTCTTGGGTAAACTCGCAGCGTGGGGCAGGGGCTTTAATGGTACATGTGCCATTAAAGGACCATTGAACCATTAATAACCCTAAACTGAAGCTGAACGCTCTGATGAAGGCAAGTAAACGGAGAATTGGTTTCAGCACAGGATTCCTTTATTTGTCAGTGAATCAGGGAGTGCAGGCAGACTTTAGACTTTGTTAAAGGCAGCAACGTCAACACTTTGCACCTGAAAACAAGAGCAGAATGGAAACAGATGAGGTAGGGCCAAGGAACAGTTAACCACACAGGTGAAACAAGCATCACCTCCACTCAGCCCGAACACAGGGCACAGAACGACAGAGGAAGCCCAGTACACAACCCCAGGTCTGAGCACCACACAACTCATCTGGGAGCCTAGAGGCTCGAATCAAGGGTCTGGACATGGATTCAAGCCATCATACCGAAGCACAATCATTCATTTAATTTGTGGTGACACAGCGGATAGAGTTGCTGCCTCACAGCACCAGACACCCAGGCTTGACTCTGACTACGGAAGCTGTCTGTACGTTCTCCCTGTGACCGCGTGGGTTTTCTCCGGGTGCTCCGGTTTCCTCCCACACTCCAAAGACGTGCGGGTTTGTAGGTTAATTGGCTTCTGTAAGTGGCCCCTAGTGTGTGTAGGGAGTGGACGTGAAGGTGGGATAATAAAACTAGTGTGAACGGGTGATCGATGGTCGGCGTGGAATGAAGGGCCTCTTTCCGTGCTGTATCTCACAAGCGCAGCTTTAGAAAGCGCCACATACTCCACCGCCATTTTAACACAGGTGAAGGGGAAGCAATCGATTGGCCCTGGTGTGGAGTGGATGGATGAGACAGTGGGATAAGATGCAACTAGTGTGAACGGGTGATCGATGGCCAGCGTGGGCCCACTTGGTGGGCCTGTTTCCATGCTGTATCATTCAACTGATCAAATCGATCAGGAGTGAACACAAAGTGCTGGAGTAACTCAGCGGGTCGGGCTGGGTATGGAAAGGTAAGGTTGCAGTAACTCCTGACCTGCTGAGTTACTCCAGCACTGTGTGTGTGTGTGTGTGTGTGTGTTCATCTGCAGTTGCCCATGTGCCACCATTGACAGGGTTGGAGCGTTGAGGACCAGGTGGCTCTGGGCTTGGGCGAGAGTAGAGAGGTCAGCACTCACGTAGTCCTCAAACTTGGTGATTCCCTCCTCCAGCTGGTCGGTGCCAACCTTGTTGTCCTCCACCACACACTGGATCTGCAGCTTCTTGATGCCGTAGCCCACGGGCACTAGCTTGGAGGCTCCCCACACCAGCCCGTCCATCACCACTGTACGTACGCACTCCTCCAGCTTGCCCATGTCCGTCTCATCGTCCCACTGCGGGGGGGAGGGGGGGTACACGTTACAGGACCCGGCTCCCACACAGGCACATCGTCCCACCCCACCCCCCACACCGCCAAACCCCCCATGTCCTCACAGTCAGACGGAAGGACCCAGCCCAAAACATCACCTATCCATGTTCTCCACAGATGCTGCCTGACCCACTGAGTTACTCCAGCACTGTGTGAAACGTCACCTATCCATGTTCTCCACAGATGCTGCCTGACCCGCTGTGTTACTCCAGCACTCTGTGAAACGTCACCTATCCATGTTCTCCACAGATGCTGCCTGACCCGCTGTGCTACTCCAGCACTCTGTGAAACGTCACCTATCCATGTTCTCCACAGATGCTGCCTGACCCGCTGAGTTACTCCAGCACTCTGTGAAACGTCACCTATCCATGTTCTCCACAGATGCTGCCTGACCCGCTGAGTTACTCCAGCACTCTGTGAAACGTCACCTATCCATGTTCTCCACAGATGCTGCCTGACCCGCTGAGTTACTCCAGCACTGTGTGAAACGTCACCTATCCATGTTCTCCACAGATGCTGCCTGACCCACTGAGTTACTCAAGCACTCTGTGAAACGTCGCCTATCCATGTTCTCAACAGATGCTGCCTGACCCGCTGAGTTACTCCAGCACTTCCCTCTCCCTCTCTCACCAGGCTTTTAACCATATAACAATTACAGCACGGAAACAGGCCATCTCGGCCCTTCTAGTCCGTGCCGAACACGTATTCTCCGCTGGTCCCATATACCTGCGTTCAGACCATAACCCTCCATTCCTTTCCCGTCCATATAACTATCCAATTTATTTTTAAATGATACCAACGAACCTGCCTCCACCACTTCCACTGGAAGCTCATTCCACACAGCTACCACTCTTGAGTAAAGAAGTTCCCCCTCATGTTACCCCTAAACTTCTGTCCCTTAATTCTGAAGTCATGTCCCCTTGTTTGAATCTTCCCTACTCTCAGTGGGAAAAGCTTATCCATGTCAACTCTGTCTATCCCTCTCATCATTTTAAAGACCTCTATCAAGTCCCCCCTTAACCTTCTGCGCACCAGAGAATAAAGCCCTAACTTATTCAACCTTTCTCTGTAACTTAGTTGTTGAAACCCAGGCAACATTCTAGTAAATCTCCTCTGTACTCTCTATATTTGTTGACATCCTTCCTATAATTAGGCGACCAAATTGTACACCATACTCCAGAATTGGCCTCACCAATGCCTTGTACAATTTTAACATTACATCCCAGCTTCTATACTCAATGCTGTGATTTATAAAGGCTAGCATAACAAAAGCTTTCTTTACTACCCTATCGACATGAGATTCCACCTTCAGGGAACTATCCACAGTTATTCCTAGATCCCTCTGTTCAACTGCATTCCTCAATTCGCTACCATTTACCATGTACGTCCTATTTTGATTTGTCCTGCCAAGATGTAGCACCTCACACTTATCAGCATTAAACTCCATCTGCCATCTTTCAGCCCATTCTTCTAAATGGCCTAAATCTCTGTAGACTTTGGAAATCTACTTCATTATCCACAACCCCACCTATCTTAGTATCATCTGCATACTTACTAATCCAATTTACCACACCATCATCCAGATCATTGACAACAGTGGACCCAACACAGATACCTGTGGCACCCCACTCGTCACTGGCCTCCAACCCGACATTCAATCATGGCTTATCTATCTCTCCCTCTCAACCCCATTCTCCTGCCTTCTCCCCATAGCCCCTGACACCCGTATTAATCAAGAATCTATCCATCTCTGCCTAAAAAATACCCAATAACGTCCTCCACAGCCACCTGTGGCAATGAATTCCACAGATTCACCATCTGCCTAAAGAAACTCCTTTCTAAAGGTACATTTTTTTATTCTGAGGCTCAGCGAGTCAGGCAGCATGTCTGGAGATGTTTCGGGTTGGGATTCTGAAGAAGGGCCCCAACCTGAAACGTAATGTGGCACGGTGGCGCAGCGGTAGAGTTGCTGCCTCACAGCACCAGAGACCCGGGTTGAATCCTGACTATGGAATTTGTGCATTCTCCCCGTGACCTGTGTGGGTTTTCTCTGGGTGCTCCGGTTTCCTCCCACACTCCACGGACGTACAAGTATGTAGATGAATTAGCTTGGTAAATGTAAAAATTGTCCCTAGTGTGTGTAGGATAGTGTTAGTGTGCGGGGAACGCTGGTCGACGCGGACCTAGTGGGCCGAAGGGCCTGTTTCCGTGCTGTATCTCTAAACTAAACTACCGTCTACCTCATTGGAGACCTTCGGACTATCTTTGATTGGACTTTTTACTGGATTTTATCTTGTACTAAACGTGCTTCACAATATTCCCACATCATGTATCTGCACACTGTGGATGTTCCCGTTCATAAGTTAAAGGAGAAGAATTAGGCCATTCGGCCCCGCGAGTCTACTCCACCATTCAATCATGGCTGATCTCTGCCTCGATTGTGATGATGTGTAGTCGTTCTGCTGACTGGTTAGCAGGCAACAAAAGCTCCGCACTGTACATGGGTGCAGGTGAGAGTAAACGACACTGAGACTGGGCGGGCAGGCGGGCGGGCGGCTGACTTACCGGTTTGACATCCAGCAGGATGGAGGACTTGGCCACCAGGGCGGGCTTGTTGGATTTCTTCACCGCGTACTGGCGTAGCCGTTCCTCACGGACACGCTCGCTCTCCCTGCTGTCCTCCTCATCACTGCTCCCGAACAGGTCGATGTCATCGTCACCATCCTCCACTGGCTGCTGGGCCGCAGGCTGGAGGAGCCGTCACAGGGTGAGGAGGGTCATGGGTTACAGGGTGACGACGCAGGGGTCATGGGGTGAGGCAGGGGTCATGGGGTGAGGCAGGGGTCACGGGGTGAAGCAGGGGTCACGGGGGTGAAGCAGGGGTCACGGGCGAAGCAGGGGTCATGGGGCGAGGCAGGGGTCACGGGGTGAGGCAGGGGTCACGGGGTGAATCAGGGGTCACGGGGTGAATCGGGGGTCACGGGGTGAATCAGGGGTCACGGGGTGAATCAGCGGTCCCGGGGAGAAGCAGGGGTCAGGGGGTGACGCAGGGGTCACCGGGGTGAAGCAGCGGTCCCGGGGAGAAGCAGGGGTCAGGGGGTGACGCAGGGGTCACGGGGTGAAGCAGCGGTCACGGGGAGAAGCAGGGGTCAGGGGGGGTGACGCAGGGGTCACGGGGTGAAGCAGCGGTCACGGGGGGGAAGCAAGGTCATGGGGTGAAGCAAGGTCACGGGGCGAAGCAAGGTCATGGGGTGAAGCAAGGTCACGGGGCGAAGCAAGGTCATGGGGTGAAGCAGGGGTCACAGGGTGAAGCAGGGTCAGGGGTCACGGGTGAGGCAGGGGTCAGGGGGTGAAGCAGGGGTCACGGGGTGAAGCAGCGGTCACGGGGAGAAGCGGGGGTCACGGGGTGAAGCAAAGGTCATGGGGTGAGGCAGGGGTCAGGGGTGAGGTCATGGGGTGAGGGGGGTAGAGAGTGAGGGGGGTTTAGAGGGTGTGGGGGAGTAGAGGGTGAGGAGGGGGGGGTTAGAGGGTGAGAGGGGGGGCACAGGGACAGAGGGCAATAAAAACTGCTGCCGGACATCGGCCAACATCCCCTCCACAGTGAACCCACAGCCACCCCACCCCCACCTAGCACCCCGCCCCCCCCCCCCCCACTCCCCTCCTCTGCAGTACCCCCACCCCTCCCCCCTCAGTTACCCCTCACCCCCATCCCTTGCCTCCACCACTGCCCCATCCAGTGTGTGTGTGTGTGTGTGTGAGGCTGCCCTCTGTGCCACCTACCTGGGCGCGGGTGGGAGCGGGGGGGCATACCGCAGGCTTGCTGCCACCCAAGGATTCCTCCACGGTTGAGAGACGGAGCTCCAACTTGGACAGTGTCAACCTCAGCTTCTCCACCTCTGGTTGTGTGAACGAGAGAGAGAGAGAGAGAATATAGAGCAGCTCCAGAGTCCAACACACTCACAAACCTTTCATAGAATGATACAGTGCGGAAACAGGCCCTTCGGCCCCAACTTGCCCACACCGACCAACATGTCCCACCTACACTTGTCCCACCTGCCTGTGCTTGGTCCATATCCCTCTAAACCTGTCCTATCCATGTACCTGTCTAAATTGTTTCATAAATGTTACCGATAGTCCCAGCCTCAACTACCTCCTCTGGCAGTTCGTTCCATACAGCCACCACCCTTTGTGTGAAAGAAAAAAAAATCCCCCCTCAGGTTCCTATTAAATCTTCCCCCCTTCACCTAAAACCTATGTCCTCTGGTTCTCGATTCCCCTACTCTGGGTAAAAGTCAACCCAATCTTTTCCTCTCGTAATTTTATACATCTCTATAAGGTGTATCCAAGTATCTTTAGAATGCTGTTATGGTGACTGCATAATCTAAGATGTCACTGCCGCACAGCACCAGAGACCCCAGTTCTATCCTGACATCGGGCGCTCTCTGTGTGGAGTTTGCATGTTCTCCCTGTGACCACATGTGTTTCCTCTCTATGCGTCTGGTTTCCTCCCACGTCCCACAGACGTGGAGGTTTATTGACCTCTGTAAGTTGCCCCCAAGTGTGTAGCGAGTTGACGAGATGGCGGGAAAACACAGAACCAGTGTGAACGGGCGGGCGATCGATGGTCAGCGCCGATTTGGTGGGCTGAAGGGCCCATTTCTATGCTGTATCTCTGGAACTAATCTCTAAGCTACCTCCACTGGCAGCTCGCTCCATACACCCACCACCCACTGAGTGAAATAATCGCACAATGGCTTCCCCATTAAATATTTCTCCGCTAATCCTCGGCCCGCTGTTTTGTGATTTCCCAACTCCGGCTAAAGGACTTGTGCTGGCCATCGACCACCCCGTACACGAACACTATCCTACACACTAGGGACAAGTAACATTTATTTTACCGAAGCCAATTAACCCACCAACCTGTACGTCTTTGTGGGGGGGGGGAAAACCGGAGCACCCGGAGAAAACCCACCTGGTCACGGGGGAGAACGTACAAACTCCGCGCAGACAGAACCCGTAGAGTCAGGATGGCATCCGGGTCTCTAGCGCAGCGAGGCAGCAACTCTACCGCTGCACCACCGTGCCTCTCAACCCCCTTCCCCCCCGCAAGAGAGCCTTGGACGAGGCCCCCTGTGCTCTAACCCCGCCCATCGCCACCTACCCTTGTGTAGCCCGAGGTTCTCCTTCTCCAAGGTAGTGACCCGGGCGCACAGCTCTCCATCGCCACCCTGCAGGGCACTCTGTGGGGGAGAAGAGGGCAAGGATTAGCTCAGCGCGCGGGGCACAATGCGGGCCCCTGGCCCCCTCCCCTGTTGGTGAGAGGCCAGCCAGCGGTGGGAACCGGGGTGGGGGGGGGGGTACAAGAGTCCCAACTGCGACACAGGCCTCTCACCGAGGGAGGGGGATGCTGGGCTCAACGCAACAGGGACCCCAGAGGAAGTGACCAGGAACAAGCACATGGGCCAGGCAACAGCAGGAGACATAAACACCGCCATTCTCTCCCTCAACTCCGCATTAGTCAACCATGGCTGACTGCAAGACTATATTCAGTCAGCACTCTGCACACACGTACTCCCTTTCTCGGGGGCACTCTTTATAACTGTACAGGTTCTCCGAGATCATTATTTGGTAACAAACCAGAACAGATTCAACGCTTTAGGATTAGTCTCATGGAGAGTCGGGGGCAACTGCAGCCGCTAGAATCTTGAACAAGCCACAAAGTGCTGGAGGAACTCAGCGGGTCGGGCAGCATCCGTGGAGGGAATGGACAGGCAAGGTTTTGAGTCGGGGCTCATTTAGACTTTGGAGATGCAGCGCGGAAACAGGCCCTTCGGCCCACCGAGTCCGTGCCGGCCAGCGACCCCCGTACGTACACCAGCACTATCCTACACACTAAGGACAATTTTTTAAAAACCAAAGCCAATTAATCTACAAGCCTGCACGTCTTCGGAGTGTGGGAGGAAACCAGAGCACCTGGGGAAAACCCACGCGGTCACAAGGAGACGGTGCAGACTCTGTACCAGCAGCACCCGTGGTCAGGATCAAACCCAGGTCTGTATGGGCATGGAACACTAGCCGAGATGCCCGACTAGAATGGGCCGACTGGGCTTGTATTCACTGGAGTTTAGAAGGATGAGAGGGGATCTTATAGAAACATATTAAATCCTTAAACGATTGGACAGGATAGATACAGGAAACATATTCCTGATGTTGGGGGAGTCCAGAATCAGGGGCCACAGTTTAAGAATAAGGGGTAGGCCATTTAGGACTCAGATGAGGGGAAAAACATTTTCAGCAAGAGAGTTATGAATCTGTAGAATTCTCTGCCACAGAAGGCAGTGGAGGCCGATTCACTGGGTGTTTTCAAGGGAGAGTTAATGGCCTGTCCCACTGTACGAGGTAATTCAAGAGTTCTCCCGCGTTTTCCCCCCGATTCGAACTGGGAGAATGTCCGTAGCGGGTCCGTAGTAGTTGACGGGTGTCTCGTAGCGGCTCGTACGAGTAACGGTAGGTACTCAGGACATCCGGTAAACTCGTGACCTACGTACCCGCTACGGACATTCTCCGAGTTCAAATCAAGGGAAAACTCGGAAGAACTCTTGAATTACCTCGTACAGTGGGACAGGCCCGTAAGATTTAACTCTTACGGCTAACGGAATTAAGGGATATGGGGAGAAGGCAGGAACGGGGTACTGATATTGGATGATTAGACATGATCATATTGAATGGCGGTAATGTCTCGAAGGGCCGTAATAGCCTACTACTCTTGCACCTATTTTCTATGTTTCTCTGCCATCTTTGGGCTGAGGCATTAAACCCATATAACCATATAACAATTACAGCATGGAAACAGGCCATCTCGGCCCTACAAGTCGTGCCGAACAACTTTTTTCCCTTAGTCCCACCTGCCCGCACTCATACCATAACCCTCCATTACCTTCTCATCCATATGCCTATCCAATTTATTTTTAAATGATACCAACGAACCTGCCTCCACCACTTCCACTGGAAGCTCATTCCACACCACTACCACTCTCTGAGTAAAGAAGTTCCCCTTCATGTTACCCCTAAACTTCTGTCCCTTAATTCTGAAGTCATGTCCTCTTGTTTGAATCTTCCCTATTCTCAAAGGGAAAAGCTTATCCACGTCAACTCTGTCTATCCCTCTCAACATTTTAAAGACCTCTATCAAGTCCCCCCTTAACCTTCTGCGCTCCAGAGAATAAAGCCCTAACTTATTCAACCTTTCTCTGTAACTTAGTTGTTGAAACCCAGGCAACATTCTAGTAAATCTCCTCTGTACTCTCTCTATTTTGTTGACATCCTTCCTATAATTAGGCGACCAAAATTGTACACCATACTCCAGAATTGGCCCTCACCAATGCCTTGTACAATTTTAACATTACATCCCAGCTTCTATACTCAAGAAGCTCGAGAGACACACAGGGACCTACAGACATGCAATCTGGAGTAAAAAACACAAAGTGCTGGAGTAGCCCAGCGGGTCAGGCAGCATCTGTGGAGGGAATGGATAGGTGGTATTCCATATCGGGACCCTTCTTCAGTCTCTGAAACGCTGTCTGTCCATCTCCCTTCACAGACACTGCCTGAAGATAGACACAAAGTGCTGGAGTAACCCAGCGGGTCAGGCAGCATCTCTGGAGAACATGGATGGGTGACGTTTTGGGTCGAGACCTTTCTTCAGACCGGGGGGGGAGAAACTAGAGGTGTGAGAAGGTTCAGAGTTCCTACAGCAATCCAGGGAAACAATTTGGAATGTGTTTGTGAGGGAGATATAGAAACATAAACAATAGGTACAGGAGTAGGCCATTCGGCCCATCCAGCCAGCACCTCCATTCAATATGATCGTGGCTGATCAACCACAATCAGTACCCCGTTCCTGCCTTCTCCCCATATCCCTGGATTTCGTTAGCCCTCAGAGTAAATCTAACTCTCTCTTGAAAACATCCAGTGAATTGGCCTCGACTGCCTTGTGTAGCAGAGAACTCCACAGATTCACAACTCTCTGGGTGAAAAGACAATGTATACTTGGTTCCCGACACGCCAGGGCAGGGAAGAGCCCGGCTCCAGCTTCACACAGGGAAGGCAGTGGCACCACCAGGGTCCCCGCAGTTACAACACGGGACAGGATGGGCACGGACCAATGAATGGTGCTGGGTGGTCACCACAAGAGCATCAGTGCCCCCTTCTCCAGCAGCTCGTCCATGTGTCTGGCTCCGTCAATGTGGCACCTCAACACAAAGTCAAGCAGAGGCGGCCGGGGAGGGAGGGCTGGGCCTGGTGTGGAGACGGGGCCTGGTGAGATGCACCACCATGATTCAGGGCTGCCGAGTCCAACTACCGCTGTGCGCTACAGTGCTTCTCATGGCAGGACATGCTCTGGGCTGGTGAGGAGCAAACGGCAGGGAGAGACTGGGCACTACTGCATGCTGCTGGGGTGAGGACCTCATTCTGTCACAGAGCTACAATGTGGAGAATGAGGGGGAGGGAGAGACAGGGGGGGATAGAGAGGGGGAGGGGGAGGGGGGGGAGAGAGACAGAGGGGGGTTAGAGAGGGGGGGGTTAGAGATGGTGAATAGAAAGAGAGAGATGGGCTGAGAGAGTAAGGGACAGGGAGAAGAGAGACAGAGAAGGGGGGGGGAGAGAGAGATGAGAGAGAGAGGAGGGGTAGGCAGAAAGAGAGGGGCCGAGAGGGGGAAGAACAGAAAAGAGACAGAAGGAGGAGGGAGAGAGAGAGAGAGAGAGAGAGAGAAGAGGGGAAGAAGAGGGGGAAGGAAGAGTGGGGGACAGGGGGGCGGTGAGGTGGAGAGAGGGGGTGTGAAACTCAAATCAAAGTGCAAAAGCAGGCACATGCTAGTCACTTGCTGGAGCTTGGGGGGGGGGGGGTTATAAAGACAAATGGCACGTGTTAATGCAACCATTTGATGTGGATTTTAACAGCAACACACTGGAGGGCTGTTGCACATACCTAGCAGCTGCTCTGTGGGGCGACACTGCAAGGCACAGGGTGCGGGGCGGGGGGGGGGGGGGGCGTGGGGGTTTGGAAAGGTGGCAGTGATTAAGGGCCGTGCGTGACAGGCCAGAGGAAACAGCAAGGTCGACACTCGAGTACACGCAACGGCACAAACGAGGACGGATTGTGGCAACAACAGAGCGTGCGAGCAGCGACCATTGACCCTCACAGCACGAGTTTACACTGCTGCTTAAACAAACAATGCAACAGGCACCACACCACAGCACACAAATCACGTCAAAAAGCCCGCGAGGGTGAGTGATTAGATCGAGGCCAGGGTGGGCAGAGCAGGGGGTGACCAAGGCGAGGGATGTGGCCGGTGAAGGGGAGGGAGGGTCAGGCCAGCACTGCCGTGCGATCTCACATGGGCCGAGACTGGGTCGGTGCTATCATGGGCTGTTTCTCCTCCGGCCTTCCCGAACAGAACGAGAACCTGGTCACGGAGAAATACACGCATGATGGAGGGTTTATTGGGGTGCGATGGGTCACCAGGATCCACAAGCCCACAACTGTTCCTGCAGTTGACACAACTGACATCCTGTATAACGCATCACACCACAACAAACTCACACCGGGGAAACCCAGCCGCCTCCACTCTCTGCTACCCCTCTGCCCCATACCTCTCCCTGTAGCTCAGTCCCTTCGACAATGGTGCAGGAGAGTAGGCCATTTGCCCCTTCAAGCCAGCACCGCCATTCAATGTGATCATGGCTGATCATCCACAATCACTACCCCGTTCCTGCCTTCTCCCCATATCCCCTGACTCTGCTATTTTTAAGAGCCCTATCTAGCTCTCTCTTGAAAGCATCCAGAGAACCCGCCTCCACCACCCTCTGAGGCAGAGAATTCCACAGACTCACCACTCTCTGTGAGAAAAAGTGTTTCCTCATCTCCGTTCTAAATGGCTTTACCCCTTATTCTTAAAACTGTGGCCCCTGGTTCTAGACTCCCACAACACGCGGGAACACATGTTTCCTGCCTTTCTAGTGTGGTCCAAGCCTTTAACCATGTTATATGTTTCAATGAGATTCGCATTCCTTCTTCATCCTGGCAACATCCCTGGTACCCCTCTCTCTGGCCCTATCTCTCCCTGTAGAAACATAGGGTGCAAGAGTAAAGCCTTCGGCCCTTCAGCCATGCACTGCCATCATGATCATGGTGATCATCCACAATCAGTACCCTGTATAGCTCGTTTTTAATAGGGAACTGCAGATGCTGGAGATCGAAGTTAAAACAAAAAAGCTTGGCGAACTCAGCTTGTGCTAGCAGGATCTATGTAGGCTAAGGATTAGGTCAACCTTTTCGTGCCGAAACGTTTGCCTATTTCCTTCTCTCCATAATGCTGCTGCCCTGCTGAGTTCTCCAGCTTTTT
>NW_026575781.1:257500-260000 GCF_028641065.1 Leucoraja erinaceus | reverse complement strand
ACACACACACACACACACACACACACACACACACACACACACACACACACACACACACACACACACACACACACACACACACACACACACACACACACACACACACACACACACACACACACACACACACACACACACACACACACACACACACACACACACACACACACACACACACACACACACACACACACACACACACACACACACACACACACACACACACACACATACACACACACACACACACACACACACACACACACACACACACACACACACACACACACACACACACACACACACACACACACACACACACACACACACACACACACACACACACACACACACACACACACACACACACACACACACACACACACACACACACACACACACACACACACACACACACACACACACACACACACACACACACACACACACACACACACACACACACACACACACACACACACACACACACACACACACACACACACACACACACACACACACACACACACACACACACACACACACACACACACACACACACACACACACACACACACACACACACACACACACACACACACACACACACACACACACACACACACACACACACACACACACACACACACACACACACACACACACACACACACACACACACACACACACACACACACACACACACACACACACACACACACACACACACACACACACACACACACACACACACACACACACACACACACACACACACACACACACACACACACACACACACACACACACACACACACACACACACACACACACACACACACACACACACACACACACACACACACACACACACACACACACACACACACACACACACACACACACACACACACACACACACACACACACACACACACACACACACACACACACACACACACACACACACACACACACACACACACACACACACACACACACACACACACACACACACCACACACACACACACACACACACACACACACACACACACACACACACACACACACACACACACACACACACACACACACACACACACACACACACACACACACACACACACACACACACACACACACACACACACACACACACACACACACACACACACACACACACACACACACACACACACACACACACACACACACACACACACACACACACACACACACACACACACACACACACACACACACACACACACACACACACACACACACACACACACACACACACACACACACACACACACACACACACACACACACACACACACACACACACACACACACACACACACACACACACACACACACACACACACACACACACACACACACACACACACACACACACACACACACACACACACACACACACACACACACACACACACACACACACACACACACACACACACACACACACACACACACACACACACACACACACACACACACACACACACACACACACACACACACACACACACACACACACACACACACACACACACACACACACACACACACACACACACACACACACCACACACACACACACACACACACACACACACACACACACACACACACACACACACACACACACACACACACACACACACACACACACACACACACACACACACACACACACACACACACACACACACACACACACACACACACACACACACACACACACACACACACACACACACACACACACACACACACACACACACACACACACACACACACACACACACACACACACACACACACACACACACACACACACACACACACACACACACACACACACACACACACACACACACACACACACACACACACACACACACACACACACACACACACACACACACACACACACACACACACACACACACACACACACACACACACACACACACACACACACACACACACACACACACACACACACACACACACACACACACACACACACACACACACACATACACACACACACACACACACACACACACACACACACACACACACACACACACACACACACACACACACACACACACACACACACACACACACACACACACACACACACACACACACACACACACACACACACACACACACACACACACACACACACACACACACACACACACACACACACACACACACACACACACACACACACACACACACACACACACACACACACACACACACACACACACACACACACACACACACACACACACACACACACACACACACACACACACACACACACACACACACACACACACACACACACACACACACACACACACACACACACACACACACACACACACACACACACACACACACACACACACACACACACACACACACACACACACACACACACACAC